>NC_142931.1:124337594-124370094 GCF_046866305.1 Octopus bimaculoides
ACTCTAAAGGTACAAGGATGTGAATAGAAATGGGACGGTAGAGAATTGCCCAGGGTGCATGAATAGGGTGTTCACGTGAATGCAAAAGTGGTGGGGGGAATGTAGTGACTAGTGAAATCTAAGTATATAGGGGCAGGGGGTGACAGGATAGCAATAATATAGTTGGCAGGGTGGGAAGAACACGATTGGGCTGCAAAAGTGGAGAGAGAGAGAGAGAGAGAGATAAGTATAATGCATGAAGAAGAGGAGATGTGAAAATGAGGAGAAGAGGCGATGTAGTTTGATTTATTGGGGTATGGTGTGTGAAAAATTTAATGTTACATGTTTTGCTGAGTTGGACAGGTCTTCTCAAGAACCTCATATCACCAGACATCATAGTCCATCATCATTTCCTCTGTGAGGCCCAACATCTTGAGGTCAGCCCTCATTACTTCATCCTAAGTATATAAGTCATCATCATCATCATCATTTAGGATCCGTTTTCCATGCTGGCATGGGTTAAACAGTTTGACTAGAACTGGTAAGCCAGAGAGCTGTACCAGGTTCTAGTCTGATGTGGCTTGGTTTCTATGGCTAGATGCCCTTCCTAACACCGACCACTCCACGAGTGTAGTGGGTGCCTTTTATGCGTCACTAGCATAGGTGCCTTTTATGTGTCATCAGCAAGGGCACCTTTTACATGTCACCAGCACTGGCCATGACTATAATTTTATTTGGCTTGATGAGTCTTCTCAAGCACAGCAAATTCCCAAAGGTCTTGATCACTTGTCATTGCCACTGTGAAACCCAACATTTGAAGATCATGCTTCACTACCTCGTCCCATGTCTTCCTGATTCTACCTCTTCCACATGTTGAAATTTCTACCTGCACCTTCTTTCACATTTTGAGCAGGGCTATTTTCTTTGAGAGAGTAGAGTCCTGTCTGTTTTCCTGCTTACTAGAAGTTTGGTTTTTGCTAAATTAACTTTAAGGCCCTTCGATTCCAAGGTTTGCTTCCTCACCTGAAATTTCTTTTCTGATTCTACTGCTTATTCTGCTTTAGGAATAAGGTCATCAGCATATAATAGTTCTCACAACAACTGGTCTTTAATAAATTCCTCTGTTATGACCTGGAGAACTATGAAGAATAAGAGGGGACTGAGATGCGGGTCTTCATGAACTCTTACCTGAACATTATATTTGTTGCTGTTCTTCTTGCCAACTTCCACACCTTATTGATAGAACCCTTGTACATGACTTGTATGTTTTGCACCAGCTATTCATCTACTCCTAGCTTCCTCAGAAACCACAAGATCACAGAGTGAGGGACCTTGTTAAAGGCTTTCTCCTGGTTGACAAATACCCACTACAATGACTTACTTCTGATTAAATACCTCTCCACTTGTCTTATTAGAAAGAAGGCATCAATGGTACTTCTCACTGGCACAATGCCAAACTGAATCACATCTAGTGCAATACTCTTCCTAATTAAATGTTCTATAACTTGTTTCGTAACTTTCATGACCTGGTTCAGCAATTTGATACCTTTATAATTACTTCTATCTAAGGCGTCTCCTTTACCTTTGTATAGTTGACTATAATGCTGCTGCACATGTTGTTGGACATGACACCTTGTAATAACTGATTAACTATATGGATGACGAGGCTGTTTCCCCCACACACACAAATACACACACATATGTCTATAATTTTGTGATGTGTTATATTGATCACAACATATAACCAATGTTTAGAACTCCATATCTTTGGTTTCGCATCAAAAGATCCATATGTGAGGTGCCAATGAGTTATTATTCCATGTTCTTTATTGTAGTTCCATTTTGATATTTTGAATACAGTGTACATATAAGAAACAAATTTGGAAACAAAATTTTAAGTTTGTTCAATACATTCTGACATGTATATCATAAACAACAATATCTGTTATATATGGAAATACCTCATAAGCAGACTATATTATCAAATCATCAGAGATTGCATAACAAAAATGAAAAAATGTTAAGCTATATAATAACCTTTGGACAGTATAACAACTGTATTGAGTTGGGTCAAGGTATTTACTTAATTCATTGTGACCACAGTCAATGTGTGCACTTGCTCTTGTTATTGGTGTCATCTTTACAAGCAATCTATCGTCTTGGGTGGATGTCAGATGCTCCTTTATCAAGAACTTAATGACAGCATGCTGCTTTTGCTTGGAAGTGTAGCGGCACTAACGTTGTCCACACTCAAATGGTGCGTCTTACGTGCCACCGGCATGGGTGCCAGTTGGGCGGCACTATCATCAGCCATGACTGATTTTGCTCAGTTCAACAGGACTTCACAGGCACAGCATATTGCCCAACGATTGAAAGGTGCTTTTTTTTAAACAAGTCAGTTATGTGACACTGGTATTGGCCATGACTATGATCTCACTTGGCTTGCTGGGTCTTCTCAAGCATGGCATATCTTCTAAGGTCTTGGTCACTTGTCATTGCCTCTGTGAGGCCCAACGTTCAAAGGTCGTGCTTTATCACCTCATCCCATATCTTCCTGAGTCTGCTTCTTCTACAGGTTCCCTCCACTGTTAGTTGCGTGATACTTCTTCATGCAACTGTCTTCTTCCATACATATCACATGACCATACCAACACAGTCATTTCTCTTGCACACATCTGATGCTTCTTATGTCCAACTTTTCTCTCAGGGCACTTCCACTCTGTTGTGTATGCACACTGACATTACACATCCAATGGAGCATACTAGCTTCATTTCTTTCAAGCTTACGCATGTCCTCAGCTGTCACAGCCCATATTTCACTGCAGTGTAGCATGGCTGTTCACACACAGGCATCATACAGTCTACCTTTTACTCTGAGCGAGAGGTAGGTGCTCTAGCAGAGGTAGGTGCTCTAGCAGAGGTAGGCGCTCTCTGAACTTTGCCCAGGCTATTCTTATTCTCACTGCTACACTCTCAGAGCATCCACCCCCACTACTGACTTGGTCAACTAGGTAACAGAAGCTATCAACTACTTCTAGTTTTTTCCCCTGGCATGTGATGGAATCTGTTTTCTGTACATCTTCAGTGTTTATTGCTCCTGTGCATCTGCCACATACAAAAAATATCTTCCCAGTTAACCTTCCTTTGATATTGCCACACTTCTTATGTGTCCATAGCTTACACCAGGTACATCTTAAGGAGTTTCTACCTACACCTTTTCTACAGATTGAACAGGGCCATCTATATGAAGAGATTTGTGATTTGTCCGCCTTCCTATTTACTAAGACTTTGGTTTTTGCTAGGTTAACTCTAAGGCCATCAGTGGTGCTTCTCCCTGGCACAAACCCAAACTGTATCTCATCTAAATTAACTCTCTCCCTAATTAGTTGGGCTATGACCCTCTCCTTGACTTTCATCACCTGAGCTAACAATTTGATACTTCTGTAATTATTCCTATCTAAGACGTTACCTTTACCTTTGTAGCAATTGACTATGGTGCTGCTACACCAGTCATTGGCTATGACTCCTTCGTGTATCACCTGGTTAACTTTATGGGTGACTAGACTATAGCCTACACCACCAGATATTTTAAGCATCTCAGCAATGATGTAAGGTTTTTTATAAGGTTAATTATTTGTTCTAACTGAAATTTAGTTGTGTTGATAGTTTTTACTGTAATCCAAATTTATTTTTTTTATATATTTATATTATGAAACTTCAAGACTGAAAGATAAATTTGAAAGTATTTGTTGTATACCATAAGTTAAATCATTTCTCTGGCAAAAGGCAATGAAAGAGCTTCAACATGTTCACTCAACTGGCTAGAAATAACAACCAGATCTCACTCAAATCACATTGATCTTTCATAAAAATAGAACACATTAAATAATATAGCCCTACAAATTCATAAAATCTTGGGATGGTCGTAGCTGGAAGATTTTTTGATTATCAGTCTGCTGGGTCAGGGTTGATCTGAAACTAGACAGCACAAGCAAATAAAAATTAAAAAAAAAAAAAAAAAAAAAAAGAAACAAGCATGACTAGTTAGCATAACTCATCATTATCACAATCCTGTTGATTTTTATTAAAAATCTCCCAAAACTAGTTTTGCTGGTTTTTGGCAGGGGAACTAGTTGGTGGTAAACACTGCTGAAATTATTTGATCTTCAGAAAAGATATCTTGTTTAGAGCTACAGTTCTATAGCTTAGACTTCAGACTTGCTGAAATCTTGTTAATACACAGATTTTTCTCATGGTATGAGTAATCATGCAAATATTTTCTTTATTGATATAGTTTTGATAGTTAAATTACATTCAGCATTAATCTATCATCCTGTTCCCCTACCACTGTCCTGTTATTCTTGTATGAGGTCTTGATATGTAACCTTCTAACATGTCTTCATTGGTTTAACTCTTGTCACCCAAAATACCCCATTCATTATCTATTTGAAACTGTTGTCCAGACTAATGTTGTCATCTGTCTAGATCAGTGGTTCCCAAAAGGGGCGGTACTGCCCCCCCCCCCCCCCCCCCACTGGGGGCAGTGGAAACATCCAGGGTGGGGGCATTGAAGAAAAGTCAGGCAATAATGGGGTGGCCAAAAGAGGGTCATGAATGTAAAAACGACAAAATAATAGGTTAATTAAGTTCAATTTTATTTGTGAAATATAGTTGTTTTGAATTTGCTGCAAGAACGTGGTCTACATTTGAGATGGTGATGTGGGGGGCAGCGCTAGGAATATGGCCTAGGTGCCAAGGAGGTGGCAGCCCTAAAAAATTTAGGAATCGCTGGTCTAGGTAGATTGACCAACGACCAATACTTTGATATCAATAACTTTCACAATTCACTTGTATTTAACTTGTCTTTCTCGTGCACAGTTGCTCAGTTAAGGTAGCTGACACCCATCACTTGAAATATTTTCATAATTTGGCAATTAAAAAACAAGACTCTAGTGTTATCCCATAAGGCTTAACTGCAGTAAAAGGCAGGCCTGTAGAGAAATTGACATTATTGACTGGTAAATTCACAAACCTATTTTTTGGTGACATGATAATGTTAATAATGTTACTTCTTGTGCACATTATACGTCTAACCTCTTAGCATTCAGATTATTCTGTCAAATGTAATGCTTACTTAGTCACCCCGTTTTGAATAAATCATGCATTATTTATCTCATACTGTTGAGATTATAATGATGTGATTTTTTATTTTTAGAATGACATTGTAGTGTAAGCCTGAGAGGCTGGATCTCACTGGCTTGAACATAAAACAAATAGAAAATTTGGGCCAAATATGGTTAGTTTAAATGCTAAAGGGCTAATATGCATATTTGGCTTATTCTTTTTTAAGCATTGCTGGTCTTTGGTATTTATTGTCCATGTTTCATGGTCATGCAATATTACATGTCTGACATTAGGCCAATCCAGTTCTTTTGGAATCATAAAGATTCATGAGCTAATGTTTATCTGCAGTTACCATATCGAGAGACAGGTGAGAGTCATTGATCTTCTTGAATAGTATGCTAGTCTATTGCAGGTAACTTTCTCCACAGTGGGAAATGAATTCAGTGTTGCAAAATGATGAATAACTCATCAGCTACACATTGTTGCTATATACTCACTCTGTGGCATCTAGTTCAAGCTAATTAACCTGTATCACATTTAACACCTTAGGTAGACTTTATCTGTGGATGTTAAGTGTTTTGGCTGTAGATTCACACACACGCACGCACGCACGCACACACACACACACACACTTTCATTCATGTTCCTTGTATTTCCTAATTAGTTAATACACTATTTCAGACATTTCATTGTTTTTCATCTTATATGTCCATTTACTGTGGGGAGATTTTGAAATCATGATCTTGAAGTCTTTTTTTAGTTAATATTATTAAAATTCCTCTCAAGTTCCTAGATTAGTTTTATTTTTAATCAACAACTGAATAATTTGGAATTGTATAGTACTCTTTTTATATTTCTACTTTTATTATACTTTTAAACAAAATTCAGCATCACCACATCATCTTCATCATTATTACCGCCACCATCATTATCATTGTCTTTATCATTTATCTCACACGTACAGCATAATCTCCTGCAAGCGTAAACACTACACCTTTGCTAACTTTGCTTGCTCTCATCTCACCTACTAGTGACATCTGTGGCTTTCTCTAGTGATATTCACAGCTTCACTAGTTGTTATTGTTCTTGATGTTTATTTAGCTCAAGGTGAATCTGGTCAAGCTGATCTATGACCAAAGGTATTCCACATCTTTTATTCAGATGTACTATACCTAGGGCCACATTATCAAATATGTTCTTCCTTTTTTAGGATAGTTGAATGTGATTTGAAGGAAATTTAGCAGCTATTTCTTGTGTTATATGTGTAATCATGATCATCGTTTAACGTCCGCTTTCCATGCTAGCATGGGTTGGACGATTTGACTGAGGACTGGTGAACCAGATGGCTACACCAGGCTCCAATCTGATTTGGCAGAGTTTCTACAGATGGATGCCTTTCCTAACACCAACCACTCCGAGAGTGTAGTGGGTGCTTTTACGTGCCACCGGCACGAAGGCTAGTCAGGCGGTACTGGCAATGGCCACGCTCAAAATGGTGTATTTTATGTGCCACCTGCACAAGAGCCAGTCCAGGGGCACTGGCAACGATCTTGCTCGAAAGTCGTTACACATGCCACGGGCACAAGTGCCAGAACGGCGATGCTGGGCACAGGTGCCATTTAGTTATGTTGATGTACATATTGTAGATATATGTCATGTGTTTGGTTGGCTTCTTGCCATGGCCTCCTAGTATCAGCCTTACAAATCCTAGTCATGTTATTCAAATACCTCAAGTAGGTTCTTAATTGGAATACTCATCAATTATAAGTCATATTATCCCAGATAATTTGGTCCTATTCTCAATATCTTGATGAACTGAAGGGTTACATACGTGCTGCTTTAATCCTTTAACATTCAAACTGGCCATATGTGGCCCAAATATTCTTCCAGTTTCATGTTGAAACCAACCAGATCAAGCCTCTCATACCTACCCTACAATGTTATTCTCAAAGTAAGCTACCATATCATTTAAATCTTGAAGCTGTAAAATAATATATGATTAATTTTTTTTTAATGTAAATGAATAAGCATTACATTTGACAGAGTTATCTGAATGCTAAAGGGTTAAGCAATAGGGTTCTGTTCAATGATGAATTTAAATTAATTTCCTTTATTACTACCCATGTTCAAATCCCTTTACTATGGGAAGCCATTGGATTTAAATGCATTTTCATATTATAAAATGGTTGTAAAATAGAGTGAGTTCACTTTATTTTTCAGTTAATGTTACCATTCATTTCCCATGAATTGATAAAATAAGGAACAATTATATAGTGAGGATGAGTAAATTAACCACATTCATATTGCTTGCTACATTGGGTATGATCAATAAAGCCAATTATTTTCTCCATTATGTAACTTTGTATTTGTTTTTTTTTTAATGAATTTAGACATTTCCAGTCTGAAACTTGCTTTATATTTAAATATTCTATCTTTGCATTTGATTGGAATACATTTATATTGATGACATACTTATTTATCTAAATTACATTCTAAATGCTATATAACTTGTTTGTATCAGCTGTTCACTTCCTGTTTAATTCAGGTTTTCCAGTATGCTAATAATTGATGTTGTAAGCAATATCCTTTTGACGTAGTATATTTTAATATTCATGTATCTAAGGCAGGACAACGGCAGAAAGAGTATAGTGCCTGAGTAAATAACTTGGATTTAGTCACCTCTGAGTTCAAATCCCATCAAAATTGACATTGCTTTTCATCCCGCTAGAGTCATCATTATGATGGTAGATTAATTACCAGATATATACTAAAGTTATTCCAATCACCTATATTTGCTTCTTAAATATTTGTGGCCTTGTTCCAACATGAGAAATGAAAAGTCGTGTATTTTACTACAAATGAAGATCTCAAGTTATGAATAAAGTCTATTATTAATCCCTTTGTTATTACATTTCTGTTTGAATACACTTTGTTTCAATAAATTTAGAAAATAATAAAGAATACATTAAAATAACTTTTCATTATTAAGCTGGTGTTTGGAACATAATTTGATATGAAATTTTGATAGAATGTTCTAATTTAGATGAATTTTAAAACAGGAAATTTGTATCACAGAACCAGGGGCAGTTTCTGACAGATTGGTGCCGAAAGGGTACACATTAATAGTTTTTAACTGAAACGATCTATTACGAGCCTTTCTGTTCTATAAAAATAAGTATCAGTTGATAAAGTCAGTGTTGGTATCAATATATTTGGTTGTATACTGGAAGGTAGGGTCCTAGCATGACCATAGCTCACCAAGTGAAACCAGTGCAAGAATAAAAGAATACTCTTATAGTTACTGGCTCATCACTAAGCTGTTGCTTAGCATTTCCATTGGAGATGTTAAATGATGGAATATGAAACTTTACTCAATTTCTAATAGGACACAAGCCTATATAATCTTTCCAATCTGATCTTACTAATTTACATTCTATTTTCTTGAAAACCGAAAAATCGTTTTATTTTGCCAAGTTTTTCAATGTTTGTCTTTCTTCGTTTAATCATCTCATATTTCTTTTAGGAGTTATGATATTGCCTGATTTATCTACTCTCAACACAACTGAACATTCTTAATTTCTTTTCATTAATCCTGTTGAAATCATTGCTAATGTTATCATGTCTGAATATTTTGTAGAAAACTCTCCTGTGGTATTAGCAGATTTCGAGAGCTACTACGGGCAGTCGAATCTCGTTACACCCAAAGTTTACGACAGGTAATATTTTGTTTAGAAATGTTATCCATTACCCTTTGTGTGTGTTTTACTTCTTTGGTAGATTTATTTCAAACTAGCACCTGATCAATTTCTTTCCTCTTATAACCACATGGTGGAGGTCACACTTATTGATGACTGTTAAACTTTGGGATGGATAAAGAACCATTAAATAAGTATAAATCATAGACCATCATCATCATCATCGTTGTCGTCGTTTAACGTCTGCTTTCCATGCTGGCATGGGTTGGATGATTTGACTGAGGGCTGGCGAGCCAGAAGGCTGCACCAGGCTCCAATGGAGACATTAACATGTATTCAACTGTAGATATCTTCAATTTTTTTATTGTTACAGTAAGAGAATATGCTCTATATCCTTTTCTACCACTACTATAATGGTCCCTTCTATGTTTGAATTAGCTAGTTATGTACCTCTTAAGTTTACTTGATTTACTTGTCTGTCCTCCTGATATTGTCTCTATTGTATATTACTTATCAAAACTTGTACTAAACATTTTCTCCAATCCTTCCCAAAACTGTAACCCTTTGGAACTCACTCCCTAAACACATTAATAATAGAAACAACTGTTTGCCATCTTAAGAAATACCAGGACATTTACCACTCCTTTATACATCAGCTGAAGATATTTAATGATCAGCTGCTCTCTCCTTTCACTTGCATCCAGTTAACATTACATGTCTGATAATACAGTGACACTTTCACAATTAACAAATACTAAGTTTGCAACTGCACATGTAGATCCTGCATTGGCCTACATAGTCACATGCAGGTCTTCAGAAGTTAAAATCTGGTGGCTGATGACAATGTTTAATGGATTACATTCATAGCATTGCTCCAGCCTGTATAAATATTCCACATTCATCACTCTTGTTTCTCTATCGTGTAACATCACTTTTCTTACATATACTTCATACTGTCTGCTCTTCACATGAAGAGAAAAAATCCTTTGTTGACAACATCAGTAACCATTCCAGAAACTTCTTCCACCTCTTCATCACTCTGGCAACTATGCTTTCACTTCACTTGCCACCACCTCTCTCCCCTCCTACACTAATTAGATCATCTAGGTGGCATAAAATATCAGCTGTGTTTAGTAAGCCATCTGACTAGTTAATAGATTTCATTTCATTGTTACAGCTAATTACCCCTGTGCATCTATCACATCTCAAGTTCTCTCTCATGATTCAAACATTAAAAAAATATAATCTATTTGTATTATGTAACATCTGTTTATTAGTTCTTGGATTACTTCAGAATTTCTTAGTATTTTCTATAAATCTCATTATTCAAGCATTAAGATAAATAACATTATATCTATAACTTCTGATTGTTTAAATAACAGCCGTATTTATGCAATTGTATCTCTATGTTATTACTTTTTTAGTAATTTTAAAGTTTTGTGATATTTAGATTCTTTCCCGTCAGCTGGCTGAAGTTTTGTTGAGGGGTGTCTGTGAAAGAACATACATTCAATTAGATCTTAACTCTGAGAATTCAGAATCAAGAAGTGGAAACACAGCTGTTCCTAGAATGTATGCTGGAGATAAGTAAGTAAAGCAGAAATTTTTGTGAGAATTTTTAGAAAATATTTGTTTTATGTATATATATCTTTGTCTCTATCTTATTTTCTATTGTTATGTTTGTGATAATAAATTAAGAAATTGACATATTGTAGTGGCTTGAATACGAGGTGGGAATGTTTAGCAAATGTTGGGAGGAAAAAGTGCTGTGGGCTACTGGTTGATTATGGTTTAGTCAGAAGCAGGTTAATGAAGATTAGATGTTAAGGTAATATATATGAATCAGGCATCTCTGTATATAACATTGAATGCTGCTAAGTGAGAGTGTGGATAGCCAACTTAGACAATCTGCTTAATGGTTGGTGATTCATATGCCATCACTAGCATGTGTTGTCTTCATATTCTTGAGAGACCCAGTCCAGATAGCTGTATAGAGATACATGAACTGAGAGAGTTTTGAACAGCTTACCGCCATCAGCAGTAGCAGTTTTGATTTTAACTTATTCTGCGAGTAATGTTTGTAGACAGGCAGGTGGGCTCTGACAGATTGACTTAGATAAATGGGCCCCTGACTTTATCAATAGTAATAATTTCAAACATAGACACAAGTAATGATATGTTGTGTATTTTTACAAAATATGATGGTTTAAAGGATACTTGTAACTGGCTAAGTTTAATAGCTTGTTGGCTGAGAGAAATGCTGATTCACGTCTTCACATTATTGTTGTAGTCTTGTTATTTATGACCAGTCAGCTAAATTTCATTGATTTGTCCAACTTGATTGTAAAGAGGCACCATTTGGAACTGAAGCATACTGTTGTAAATAGCAGTAGAACTGTGTGAATAATGAATGTTTCCCTAGCTTACAATATTTAGTTTAAATCTTTCAAGGCTTGACATCAGGCTGACTTGTTTCATATACACTACATGGAACTGATGTTTTAAACTGTACTCCTATTGATGCAAATTGCTGGTAAAAAAAGTACTAGCTAAGTACTGGGGTCAACGTAATTGACAGTGCGCTCCCCGTAAATTTGAGACCTTGTACCTCTGTAAGAAATCAATATTTTGCTGTAAGCATTCAGACATTCATAACTGTATGTCATCATCATTTTAACATTCACTTTTCCTGAGTTGAATGTCTCTTTAAAACACATGTACTCCGTTGATTAATTGTTGCACTTATCTAAAATGTTTGCCAAAAGTTTTGGACTATACTAACTAATACACACATTACACACATGGATACAAACATGTAAGCACATAAACACAGTCTATTTTAATCTCAGAAGTATTTCTCTTTAATTATAGGCTATTTACACCAGCAAATGAGAATGAGGAAGCCCTTTTGTTACTTCTTATTGCTGAAGCTATTGTAAGTAATTGCTTATTATTTATTTTAAATTTGCTGTATAAGCCAAACACTTGTTGCTTACCATTTACCTGAGTGCGCAGCAGTTACTGTGCTTCTCTTAACAAATGGATTCTTTCTCTTATTATCAAAAATAGATTATGTATATTATATGTTATAAATACGATGTTCTATGTCTGTGAAACTTTACAATGAATTCTTTCTCTTTTTATCAAAGTTGGGTTTATATATATGTCATAAATATGATAATCTGTGGTTGTGAAACTTGACTTGTGGAGTGATGACAGAGGGTGGTCTATAAGAGTGAAGGTAGATGGCCTGTAGTGGCTAGACAGACTGTACAGTATATATGTAAATAATGTATTGTTATATGACAGTACACATAAAGGGCCTGTAATGACTGTATAGTGTGTGTGTGTGTGTGTGTGTGTGTGTGTGTGTGTGAGTGAGTAAAAATGTGTAGAGAATCTGTAGCGACTGGGGAAACTGTATGTTGTTTATGTCTGGTGTGTTGTTATATAGTAGTGTAGACAGAAGACCTGCAGTGATGGGAGAGACTGTGTTGTATGGCAATGAAGGTAGAGGTTCTGTAGTAACTGGAGAGACTGTAGAGTGTATATGTCAGTATTGTTGATGTGTTGCTCTCGATCAGCCTTGATTAATCAGATTGCATGCAGGTAGTTGGCTTGGCTGAATGATGAGACATGACCCATATCTTCAAAGTTATATGAATTTTCCCTGTTATATGGATCTTTCCAGGTTATACCATGTCTCCACCTAACTGAGAATCATACTACACACTCCAACATTTAGTATGGGGTGCACATGCACCACAACAGTCTCTCTGCTCTCCTGTCTATTCCCATCCACTTGTAGATTCTGATGGTAACCATAGTGGAAGCGGGCACGGTGGGCATGGTCAGAATGCAACAGTTAGTGTTATTCTGCACTTATTGGTGGTGTGCACCCCAGTTGAGTTATTGATGTTGCAATTATTTCTGTGTGGGTGTGTTCCTTATGCTTGTCTGGGCTTAGTGGGAGAAATAGTTTCTTGGATGTTGTTGTATTAGTGCTCTGGTGGTCTGGAGTGTTGCGTATTTGTATACATATATACATACCCACACACCTGTGTATACATATATATACATACACACATATATATATATATATCATCATCATCATCATCATCATCGTTTAACGTCCGCTTTCCATGCTAGCATGGGTTGGACGACTTGATTGAGGACTGGTGAAACCGGATGGCAACACCAGGCTCCAATCTAAATTTGGCAGAATTTCTACAGCTGGATGCCCTTCCTAACGCCAACCACTCAGAGAGTGTAGTAGGTGCTTTTACGTGTCACCTGCACGAAGGCCAGTCAGGCGATACTGGCAACGGCCACGCTCGAAATGGTGTCTTTTATGTGCCACCCGCACAAGCCAGTCCAGGGGCACTGGCAACGATCTCGCTCAAAAAATCCTACGGAAGCCAGTCAGGCGGTACTGGCAACGGCCATGCTCAAAATAGTGCATCTTATGTGCCACCCGCACAAGAGCCAGTCCAGGGGCACTGGCAACGATCTTACTTGGCGTGCCGGGTCTTCTCACGCACAGCACATTTCCAAAGGTCTCGGTCAGTAGTCATCGCCTCGGTGAGGCCCAATGTACGAAGGTCTTGCCTCACCACCTCAGCCCAGGTCTTCCTGGGCCTACCTCTTCCACGGGTTCCCTCAACTGTTAGGGTGTGGCACTTTTTCACGCAGCTATCCTCCTCCATTCTCACCACATGTCCATACCAGCGCAATCGTCTCTCTTGCACGCCACAGCTGATGCTTCTAATGTTCAGCTTTTCTCTCAAGATACTTACACTCTGACGGGTATTCACATTGACATTACACATCCAACGGAGCATACTGGCTTCATTCCTTGCGAGCTTACGTATGTCCTCAGCAGTTACAGCCCATGTTTCACTGCCATGTAGCATGGTTGTTCGTACGCATGCGTCATACAGTCTGCCTTTTACTCTGAGTGAGAGTCCCTTTGTCGCCAGCAGGGGTAAGAGCTCTCTAAACTTTGCCCAGGCTATTCTTATTCTAGCAGCTACACTTTCAGCGCACCCACCCCCACTACTAACTTGGTCGCCCAGATAGCGGAAGCTATCGACTACCTCTAGTTTTTCACCCTGGAATGAGATAGAAGTTGTTTCCTGTTTGTTTGCAGTCTTTATTGCACCTGAACATCTGCCACAAACAAAAACTAACTTGCTAGTTAACCTGCCTTTGATGTTGCTGCACCTCTTATGTGTCCATAGCTTGCACCGGGTACATCTTATAGAGTTACTACCTACTCCTTTTCTACATACTGAGCAGGGCCATCTACCTGAAGGGGTTTGTGTTTTATCTACCTTCCTACTTATTAGGATTTTGGTTTTAGCTAGGTTGACTCTAAGGCCCTTCAATTCTAGACCTTGCTTCCACACCTGAAACTTCTTCTCTAGTTCTGATAGTGACTCCGCAATTAGGGCAAGGTCATCAGCATAGAGGAGCTCCCAGGGGCAACCTGTCTTGAACTCCTCTGTGATTGCCTGGAGGACTATGGTAAATAATAGGGGGCTGAGGACGGAACCTTGGTGGACCCCTACCTCTACCTGGAATTCATTGCTGTACTCATTTCCAACCCTCACCTTACTGGCAGCATCTCTGTACATGGCTCTCACAGCTCTCACTAACCATTCTTCTATCCCAAGTTTCCTCATTGACCACCAGATAAGGGATCGGGGGACCCTGTCAAAGGCTTTCTCCATGTCAACGAAAGCCAGGTACAGAGGTTTATCCTTAGCTAGGTATTTCTCCTGCAACTGTCTCACTAGAAATAAGGCATCAGTAGTGCTTTTACCTGGCACGAACCCAAACTGCATCTCATCTAAATATATATATATTTATATTTATATTTATATGTATATGCAAACCATAGAAAGTCAGGTAGGTGATTTCTCTAGCCAATGTTTTGTGTGTTGTTTATTAAAACTAGTGTTGAGTGTTTTTGTATGAATAAATGGTAGAGAATGGTAGTTAAAATGGTTTTTGCAGGAGCTGTCATATATTTTTCAGAGTGGGGTTTGTGAGTAGAGTGGTGATTCAGGGTAGTCTGAATGTGTGTTGTGATTTGGAGAGGGTGATACGTGGATTAAAATGTCAAATATCAGAGTTTCAGGAATGTTAGAGAGTATGCTTTGGAGGGAGATAGGTCTGTATGATGTAACTTCACAAAAAATTTTGTTGACTTTAAAATTGTTATAATTTTGCCCTGCTTTCAGATTTTGGGAATTTGGCAAAGTTAGGTGTAAGTAGATGTAAACATCAGTTACATGCTGTTGTATGGTGGAATAAATAAATAATGTGTAGTGATTGAAGAGATTGTTTGGTGAAAATACAAGTTGTGTAAGGTATGGCATTGGAAGTAGAATGTTTGTAGTGACTGTTGATACTATGTATCAGTGGAGTGATGCTGCATGTTATTGAAATCATCATCATCGTCAACATTTGATGTCTTTTCCATGCTGGCATGGGTTGGATGACTTGACAGGAACTGGCAAGGCCAGGGATTGCACCAGGTTCCATAGTCTGTGTTGGCTTGGTTTCTATGGCTGGATGCCCTTCCTAATACCAACCACTTTACAGTGTTCTGGGTGTTTTTTACATGGCACCAGTACCCACACCAATGCTTTTTACATAGCATCTTGGTTTTAGCTTCTGAATTCTGTTGTGCTAGGTGGGTCTTGTTAAGTACAGCGATGTGCCACATATCTTGGTCCTCTGTTACATCCTTCATAAGGTTCAACGCTTTGAGGTCAGCCTTCAATACTTCATCCCATGTCTTCCTGGGTTTCCCTCTTCTACAGCTTTCCTCCTCTTTAAGTGATTGGCACTTCTTTATGCAACTGTCCTCATCCATCTGCATCACATGACCAAACCAGCATAGTCTCCTCTCTTGCACACTGCATATAATTCCTCTTATGCCAAACTTCTCTCTCACTGACATCACACATCCAGCAGAACACACTAGCTTCGTTCCTATCCAGCCTTTGCACATTCTCTGCATTCAGAGCCCATGTCTCATTATCATCCAGCTGTCACAGGGCATATGACAGTACTGGATTTTCATTGTAAGAAAAAAACTAGTTGAGTATGATCAAATGAATATGCAGTGTAAAGTTGAAAGAAAGGTGAAACTCAAATGAATTTTTAAAAAAAGAAAGAGCTGGATATAAGCTCCCATCCTCCATCAGACAACAGATGTTTGTTTTCATAACGACATGTAATTTAATGGAGATTTAATCTGCCACATGATAGATCTGAAAAAAATCCATAAACTAAATGGAGTAGAGATAGACTGAGGACAACTTGAAGTGAAGTAGCTGGGAGATGGTTTAAGAAAGTCACACTTCCAAAATATGATAAAAGAATAAGAAATTATGAGAGAAGTAAGATTCTATATTGCTTTTACTGTTCAGCATATTGTAGCATGGCTAAAACATACATTAAGTTAATGATGAAGTTCACAGTGACGTATACGTATATACTTTGAAGGCATATATAAATGTAGAGCATTTATATAACAATAGCAATAATAATAATAATAATAATAATAATAATAATAATAATAATAATAAATATTCAGACAAATACATAAAAACACCAGGACTTACAAATATATATAACATACAGAAAATTGCACTACTGGGCACTGCACACATCCTACGCAAAACACTTTCAATACAGTAACCATAAGAGCAGCACAGCAAACCACAGCACATACCCAAGGCACACAGAGCTGCGCTCGGTAGTGAAGTAAAAGCACGTTATAAAAATAAAACTACTGAACAATAATAATAATAATAATAGTGATTTCAAATTTTGGCACAAGATCAGCAATTTCAGGGGAGTGGGTAAGTTGATTATGTCAACCCCAACTGGTACTTATTTTATCAGCCCCGAAAGTATGAAAGGCAAAGTTGACCTCAACGGAATTTGAACTCAGAATGTGAAGATTGCCTGGTGTGCTAACGATTCAGCCAGCTTGCCACTCGAATAATAACAATAATAATAATAATAACAACAACAACAACAACAACAACAACAACAACAACAACAACAACAATAATAATAATAATAATAATAATGATAATAATAACAATAATAGTAATAACAATAAATAAATAAATGCATTGATAATAGATAATGGAGTAATAAATGTGCATAAAGCGATTAATACGTTAAAAAAATAAACAAAATAATGCTGTTGGGAAATTTTGTTGGAATTGACAATGTATAGTGTTTCTCTTGAGTGCTTTAATGAAATGATTATGGATTGACAAGTATTTGTCCATGAAGGGCATTTAGACATAAAAGCTTACTGTACACCATATGTTATGGACCTCCTTTCTCTAGCGATAAATGTAGCCTTGAAATACATCTAACTCATACGTGCATGGAAAAACAGGTGGTTAAATGGGAATGACAATGTTGGTGTTGATTTTGTTGATTGTTTTTGCTGTAACTCCATAAAATTTACATTAGTATCGTCTTTATTTGCCTTCACTGAACCTCCCCATATTATCTTAATACTTATCATGATTCCATAATGGGACAGGGCATTAAGTTTCTCCTCTTATTACATGGTTAGCCTCTGGTCTCAAAATGATGTTCGCTGTAATATTTCTATGCAAAATGAAGAAGACTTGTGCATAGTGGCTGTGTGGTAAGTAGCTTGCTTACCAACCACATGGTTCCGGGTTCAGTCCCATTGCGTGGCACCTTGTGAGTGGATTTGGTAGACGGAAACTGAAAATAAGCCCATCGTATATATGTGTATGTATATATATATGTGCGTGCATGTGTGTGTCTGTGTTTGTCTCCCTCAACATCGCTTGGCAACCGATGCTGGTGTGTTTACGTCCTCGTAACTTAGCAGTTCAGCAAAAGAGACCGATAGAATAAGTACTAGGTTTACAAAGAATAAGTCCTGGGGTTGATTTGCTCGACTGAAAGGCAGTGCTCCAGCATGGCCACAGTCAAATGACTGAAACAAGTAAAAGAATAAAAGAGTATATGGTTTAGCTGGCTGCTTTGTTTATTCTCCTGCCATGTGGTACTGACGTTCTAAATCTTATTATAATCATCATCATCATCATCATCATCATTATCCCAGTCTTTATTATTCTCATTAAATATATTTTCTATGATTGTAAAAAAACTTTGATAGTTTGTATGAAGCCACAAATAAAACCATACCAAATGTATTGAGTGTTGATGAAGCGTAGAAGAGTATATATAAAAAATATGGTAATTTTTTTTATATAAGAGAGAGCAGATGTTTCACCCATATAGGCTGTCCCAAAAGCCTAATTTCATTATTACAGAAGAAAAAAAAAAGCTTACAAAAATGAAAATAAATAATAAAATACAAAGTCTCCAGCATTGTGACATTTAGGTCTTTACCTATTTCACCTTCCCTGTAAATCTGTGGCCTGTTAAAAGAAATCAAGTGCAATCTTAGTGAATATGTGAAATAAATAATCTTCCCTCCAGTATGAAAATGAAGAGAAATCTGGTCCTTCCACTTGTTCATGAAATGTTCTACATATGTATGAGCAGTTTGACATGTACCCGAAGTGTTCCACATGAGTATGGGATTCACTGCACTGTGCAAAATACTCTCCTTTCTTTTTATACTGTTGTTATTTCTTACAATACACTCACTTCCAAACTTGAAGCTTCCCCCGAATCCCTGAATATGTAGTATTTAATGGTTTAATGGTGTAGGCTATCCAGCAGATGTGACCTGATGTTTTTAGTAACTGCTTGTGTGGGTGTGTATTTTTTGATGTGGCTGTGACTAATATTTCAATGTTTTGTGTAAACCCTTCTCTGTGTTTACTGAAAGCCGTCTCTGCTTAAAAGCTGTCTAGTGAATAGTGTGTCAAAATAATAAAACAGGCTGTATTTGTAGAGAAACTCTTCATTCTTGTCATCACCCTAAATACTAGCAAATAAAGAAAGCAATTGAAAAAGCAAGAAATATTTTATGTTCCTTTCACTAAGGGGTAGACACAAATATAAATGACTTATATGACATCTCAGAATGCATATATCTGGTGAGATTGAAAATAGAATTTCCACTCCGAGAAAGCAATTTATTTTATGATTAACTTCATTATCATCATCATCATCATCATCATCATCTAATGTCCACTTTCCATGCTGGCATGGATCAGATGGTTTGACTGGAACTGGAAAGCTGGAGAGCTGCACCAAGTTTCCGTCTGATTTAGCATGGTTTCTATGGCTGGATGCCTTTCCTAACACCCAGCTTATCTAAATAAAATAATACTTTCTCCTTTTGATAATATGGTAAAATTCTAAATTGTCTTATATTAATTTTATGTTAATTTACTGTAACTGAAAGCATTTCTGAAAACTTACATTTGAGTTTTTAAGAGTAACTATTATTTTACACCTGGATGTCCTTTCTTACAAATGTCAATACAAGAGCAAAGTGAAACTGGTGGTACCTGTTCTTTATTAGATAAGATGATGCAGAATCACACATCTTATCTAGAGTGTCAGATGATGACTGCTGGAATGCTTGAACTCCCTGACTTTTTGTTAGTATTGTATAATACTTTGTATTAGTACTAGTATTGTATACCCTTGGACTCTTTATTACAATGCTGGTATTCTGTCTTAACCCTTCAGCATTCAAATTAATTTATCAAATGTAATGCTTATTATCCACATTTTAAAAAATTGATCTTGTGTTATCTTGTAGCTTCAAGATTTTGAAGATGTGACTGTTTACTTTTAGAATGACATCGTAGGGTAGGTGTGAGAGTTTGGACCTGGCCATTTTTCAACATAAAACAGGTAGAATGTTTGGGCCAGATAAGATCAGTTAAATGCTAAAGGATTAATTTATATAAAATTTATTTTTCAAGATTATAAATACTAATTTGAAATAGAAAATAGCAACACACACACACACTGACAAGAACTGTTCAAAACATGTTATTGTAATGAATATGTTGTTCATTTCATGGGCAGTGGATGGCAGCAACATTAGACCATTGCAATATTTAGTTGTTTCTCTTTACATTCTGGGTTCAAATTTCACTGAAGTTGGTACAAAATTTAAAAGCAAAATAAAAACTGTTTTTTAAATTAAATAGTTTATGAGGTACAGAAACTGTATGAAATTAAAGTAGTGGAGAACTTTCCCTGTGCTGTGTTCACTGTTCAAGACACTGGAGATCTAAATCTGTTTCTGGTGGTGCAATACCAGGTTAACTGGAAAATGATGTGTTGTTGCAGTAGTCTTCAGTGCAAAGATCAAGTCTTTTTTAAATAAGGATGATATGATATCGTACTCTTGAGAACAGGAGGAGACACATGGGATGAGAACAGGAGGAGACACATGAGATGGAGAGTCACTGAAGAGGTCATAGGATGTGTGATGGAAGATTTCAGACAAAGGGCACTAAAATAAGAATAATAATAAAGCTGAAGTGAAAAATGAATATATAGTGCATGTAGTTATTTGGCAGGAAGAAAAAAAAACAGAAAATGACCATCCCCAAATATAACGATATCTGTTCAACACATGATTTCACATCAAGAATCTTGTAAAACAAATACATAAATGTAATAATGATATGATAATAATTTCCTGTAATTTAGTGCTAGGTAGTTTTTATAGGGAGTAGAGTGTATTTAATTCTAAGCTATGATCACAACTTTAATGTATTGGTAGTATATATTTTATTTATTAACACTTTGTAGGTAAATGTCAACTTTGATGTGACTCGAGCTCAGAACAATCTCAGATTAGTCTCTGGAATTCATAAATTATTCTGTGGCTTTCTATTGGTTCATTCATTACCACAACTCCATAGTGAGTTAGCAGAAATGATAAGGCACCAGAATAAAAGCAGTACAATATCTAGTCTTATATTTGTGTACTCAAAGTTTAAATCCTCTCAAGATAGATTTTTCAGATAAGCATCTAAGGATGATAAATTAAATACAAGTAATATAGTTGATAAGAGCCATCAACTATATTCCTTGTCATTTATTTATAAATCAGTGCGGATAAAGAAAGCTAGCTCACCAGTACAAGGCTTTGGTCAGCCAAGGCTATTGTGGAAGATTATAGCCCTGAGTCTACCAAAGCCTTGTTAGTGGATTTGGAGATGGAAACTGAAAGAAAGCCATCATATATATGTATGCGATAATTGTAAAGGAGTGTCACTATCATTCAAGTGATGCCATTCATTTCCAGTCTTTTGTGAAAACACATTAGTGTATATGTTTACATTTATGTACGTTGACTACAACATTAGAGCATTTTAGCTCTTATTTCTAGTAATGTAGGTGTTTCTAACACCGTAATCACATTTAGTGACTGTTATACTTCCTTTTGGTGACACACTGCAAACTGCTGTTTATATTAATTTTATGTATAAACATTAGCAAATCGCTAAATCATCCATTAATTTGGATGATGAAAGCATATATACTAATAGAGAAGTGAGTCTGAAAAGAGCTGAAGTTTGAGCCAGTCTTAACTGATGAGGCAACAGAAATTGCTGAAACTGATGTCAGTATTAGGAATTCTTGATTGGCATTTTTCAGGTGATTAAGGTTCCTGTTAATGTGTGTGTGTGTATATATATATATATATATATATATATATATATATATATACATACATACATATATATATGTATATATATAGTGAAGGCACATGGCTTAGTGGTTAGGGCATTCGGCTCATAAGCGTAAGGTCATGAGTTCAATTCCCGGTGACGTGTTGTGTCCTTGAACAAGACACTTTATTTCACATTGCTCCAGTTCACTCGGCTGGCAAAAATGGGTAGTACCAGTATTTCAAAGGGCCAGCCTTGTCACACTTTGTGTCATGCTGAATCTCCCTGAGAACTACATTAAGGGTACACATGTCTGTGGAGTGCTCAGCCTCTTGCATGTAAAATTTCACGAGCAAGCTGTTCTGTTGATTGTATCAGCTGGGACCCTCGTTGTCGTAACTGACAGAGTGCTCCTTTTTATATCTATCTAGTCAGGGAGCAGTAGAATATATAGATAGGTATATGGGGTTTCATGTCCATAAAATGCTCAGCTTTACATCGTTTCTTCAGATCCTAGAATCTGGCCTACAGGTTTTAGGGTCTGAAGAAATGCTGTAAAGCTGAGCGCTTTATGGACAGGAAACCCAGGGTAACCCCGTACACCGCCCATATCTCTCTATCTATCTATTTACACCCCTACCACACACACACACACACACACACACACACACACACACATCTATATGTATATATATGCACACCTAGATGCATATGGATATAAATATATATATGGTTAGTGAGAGCTGTGCAAGCCATGTACAGGAATGCTGTCAGTAAAGTGAGGGTTGGCAACGAGTACAGTGAAGAATTCTGGGTAGAGGTAGGGGTCCACCAAGGTTCAGTCCTCAGCCCCCTCCTATTTATCATAGTCCTCTAGGCAATAACAGAGGAATTCAAGACAGGATGCCCCTGGGAGCTCCTCTATGCTGATGATCTTGCTCTAATTGCTGAGTCACTATCAGAACTAGAGAAGAAGTTTCAGGTGTGGAAGCAAGGATTAGAATCGAAGGGTCTTAGAGTCAACCTAGCTAAAACTAAAGTCCTAATAAGTAGAAAGGCAGACAAGCCACAAATCCCTTCAGGTAGATGGCCCTGCTCAATCTGTAGAAAGGGCGTAGGTAGAAACTCTATAAGATATACCCAGTGTAACCTATGGACATATAAGAGGTGCAGCAATATCAAAGGAAGTCTAACTGGGAAGATAGTTTTTGTATGTGGCAGATGCTCAGGAGCAATAAACACTGAAAATGTGCAGAGAACAACTTCTGCCACATTCCAGGCAGAAAAACTAGAAGTAGTTGATAACTTCTGTTACCTAAGTGACCAAGTCAGTAGCCGGGGTGGTTGCTCTGAAAGTGTAGATGCTAGAATAGCCTGGGCAAAGTTCAGAGAGCTCCTACCTCTGATGGTGACAAAGGGCCTCTCGCTCAGAGTAAAAGGTAGACTGTATGACATGTGTGTACGAACAGCCATGCTACATGGCAGTGAAACATGGGCTGTAACTGCTGAGGACATGCGTAAGCTTGCAAGGAACGAAGTTAATATGCTCTGCTGGATGTATAATATCAGTGTGCATACTCAACAGAGTGTAAGTGCCTTGAGAGAAAAGTTGAACTTAAGAAGCATCAGATGTGGTGTGCAAGAGAGACGACTGCCCTGGTATGGTCATGTGGCGAGAATCGCTGAGGATAGCTGTGTGAAAAAGTGTCACACCCAAGCGAGTGGAAGAGGTAGGCCCAGGAAGGCCTGGGATGAGGTGGTGAAGTACGACCTTCAAACATTAGGCCTCACCGAGGCAATGACCAGTAACCGAGACCTTTGGAAATATGCTGTGCTTGAGAAGACCCGGCAAGCCCAGTGAGACCATAACCCGTGGCCTATGCCAATGGTGTAACCAGCCCACTTATGCGTACCTTTCCTTCTTTGGACACTAAACTCTGCTTGCGAAGACCTGTTGAGGCAAGTGAAATCGAGATCAAGTTCGATGACAGCACCGCATGACTGGCATCTATGCTAGTGGAGCACTAAGGGCACCTTCCGAGTGTGATCGTTGCCAGGGCTGCTAACTGGCTCCCATGCCAGTGGCACATAAAAAGCACCATTTGAGCGTGATTGTTACCAGCGTTGCCTTACTGGCACTTGTGCTGGTGGCACGTGAAAAACAACATTTGAGCGAGGTTGTTGCCAGTGCTGTTTGACTGGCTCCTGTGCAGGTGGCACGTAAAAAACACCATTTGAGCATATCCGTTGCCAATACCGCCTGAATGACCCTCGTGCCAGTGGCATGTAAAAGCACCCACTACACTCTCGGAGTGGTTGGTGTTAGGAAGTTGGTGTCCAGCTGTAGAAACTCTGCCAGACCAGATTGGAGCCTAGACCACACACACACACACACACACACACACACACACACACATCTATATGTATATATATGCACACCTAGATGCATATGGATATAAATATATATATGGTTAGTGAGAGCTGTGCAAGCCATGTACAGGAATGCTGTCAGTAAGGTGAGGGTTGGCAACAAGTACAGTGAAGAATTCTGGGTAGAGGTAGGGGTCCACCAAGGTTCAGTCAAACCGTCCAACCCATGCCAGCATGGAAAGCGGATGTTAAACGATGATGATGATGATGATGATGTACACTCATACAAATACACGCATGTACACATACACACTCTCACATAGCATGCACACAGATATTGTGAACATGTGAGATAGTGTGTCTAAAAATTGATAAAGAGAAAGACAGAGAGAGAGAGAGATAAATTAAGGAGTGACTGGTAAGCTGGTATTAATATTTCATCCATATTTATTTTCAATGATGTCTTTAGAAATCCCAAATTGGAGAGTTCATAAATTAGCTGCTGCTCTAAGATGTAGCATATGGGTTCAAGTGTTCAGGTATGTCTTGGCCCAGTTTTATGTTTCTTATCACTAAATGAACTGCCATAAACATAATAAATTGTTTTCATTTGGCAAATACAGCTTAGCTCATTCACACACACACTCATGCGCACGCACGCACACACACACACACACACACACACACACACAACACTACATATATAGACTCCCTACTTTCCTTATTAGACATTGGTCAAGTGGGTTATGAAGCATAGTATTGACTGAAGGGCAAAAGGTTTGTATCTTATATACTAAAGGTGTTAAGTGCCTTGCCATAGGACAGGCACATCATAATTTATATATGCCATTTTCCTAAATTTTTGCTTTTTTAGCAAGTTATTTGGATATGAAGTAGATAGTGCTGCTTTAGTTAATATGTCATGACATCACAGTTTCTTTTAGTTAATGTTGACTTTATTTGTTAATAGCACAAAATACACTCAAATGCCAATCACATATGTAGATATAGTATTTAACTATACAAATGCCGATCACATATGTACATATAATAGTTGTACAGTATATAATTTGGAGCACCATTCAGTATGCTGAGATGGGGGAGAAAAACCCTTTAGGTTGTCTGGTTTAACTTAGTAAATACATTTGGATCAGTTCCCTATGATACACAAACTGTTGTTGAGGGAAGCAGAGAATGCTTTGTCATAGATGTGGCAAAGGCATATGAAAGAAAGACTAAAGATGAGAGCAAAGAATAAATCCTCAGTGAATAGGAAAACAAGATAATTGCTGTTTGGTGTGGTGCAGTGGTCACATGGCTAATAGAATGAGAAACATGGGTTAAATGAAACTGGACATTGGCATTGCTGGAGGGAGTGATCCTGTTGATAGGTGCTGAAATCATTCTGATTTCTGCTCAACAGCTAATGAAGGTAGTGTCTTGTAGTGCAACTGTATGTAAAATATCAAATAATAAATATAGCCAATTACTGAACACATAAGCATATATAACAGTAGAATTTCATTAATCTAGTATTCACCAGTCCAGTAGACTTAAATGCCTAGCACTTTTTTTGGATTTCACCAAATTTTTGTCACTAGTTGCTGATATCACTACCTCAGTTTACATACAAGTTGAAAAAAGCAGTGGTTAGTACCTAAGTATTTTGTATCTGCTGCTTATATATTGCTCATCATCATCATATAACATCTACTTTACCATGCTTGCATGCATCAGAATTTGTTGAGCAGATTTTTCTATATTTGGATGCTCTTCCTGTCACCAATCCCTACTTGTATCTAAGTGAGGTGATATTTTCCCATAGCTAGACATATTTTTCATGGAAGACTGGAAATGAATTCTGACATGTTTATGACACTAAGGCTCATTTACAGCCATCACATAATGTCAGGACAAAGGTAGACACAAACATACACACACACAGATACATACATCTACCTATACATCTCTCTCTTTCTCTCTCTCTCTCTCTCTCTCACACACACACACACACACACACACACACACACACACACACACACACACACACACACACACACACACACACACACACACACACACACACACACACACACACACACTGAGCTTTGAGTTTCTGTTTACGAAGTCCACTCACAAAGCTTTTGTTACCCCAGGGCTATAGCGGAAGACACTTGCTCAAGGTGCTGTGCAGAGGGACTGAACACAAAACCACATGGTTGAGAAGCAAGTTTCTGAACTGCAGGGCCATGTCTGTGCCTATCCACTCATTTCTGAATATGCCTTCCAGTGGTAATTAGAGTAACAGATTTGGGAAATCTGTGGAAAGAAAGCATGCAACTCTCACATAACATCTGGAAATTGAAATCATCATCATCATCATCATCATCATCCTCATCATCATCATTGTTTAACGTCTGCTTTCCATCCTAGCATGGGTTGGACGATTTGACTGAGGACTGGTGAACCAGATAGCTACACCAGGCTCCAATCTGATTTGGCAGAGTTTCCACAGCTGGATGCCCTTCCTAACGCCAACCACTCCGAGAGTGTAGTGGGTGCTTTTACGTGCCACCGGCACGAAGGCCAGTCAGGCGGTACTGGCAACGGCCACGCTCAAAATGGTGTATTTTACGTGCCACCTGCACAGGAGCCAGTCCAGCGGCACTGGCAACGATCTCGCTCAAATGTCTTTACACGTGCCAGGAAGGCGACGCCTGGCACAGGTGCCATCACGATTTCGCTTTCGCCTTCCTGCAATCTACAGCTGATTCTGAAACAAGTAAAGGTTTTGATGTGTAATAAACATGAAAAATATGTCAAAACTTTCAGAACTAGATGCTGTGCTATTTAAGTGGTTTAATATAAAGGGTTCCAAGAGTACATGGATTTCAGGGCCAGTGGTCACTAAAAATACCATTTACATAAAAGTACGGGTTTTATGGAGAATTGTATGTTTGTAGGTGGATAGTATAGAAATATTAAAATATGACATGGTGTTTCTAAACTGAATTAGTCTGGTGAAAAGGAGCTGGTAGATATGAAGGGAGCTGAAAAATACAAAAGCGTAATTTTGTTGTTTTTCTTTTAAGACAGTGTTACAATACACCAGCATACTTGTTAATCTTGCACTACACAAGTCCAAAGGTTGCTAGAGTAGCGAAACTGTACTGAAGTGCAAAATATGGTCGAATGTATATAAATGTATATGTGTGTGTTTGCAAACATATATATAAATACACATACACACTCACACACGTACGAGGAGGTGCTGAAAAGTTCCTGGCTTTAAGGGTATCACAAAAGGCCTGGTTGGAGGTCACCCTTCTGAGTTCTTTTACAGGGCTTAGTAAAACTGAAGGACCACTGCAATAAGTGTGTGAGTCTGAGGTGAGAATATGTTGAATAAAATCATAATTAACTGATCCTCCTGTATTTTCTTTTACTCAAGGCCAGGAACTTTTCAGCACCCCCTCATGTGTGTGTGTATGTGTGTGTATAGTTGTAGAAGCATGTATATATATATATGTGTGTGTATACATGTGTGTGTATCTATGTGTTTGTGTTTGTGTGTGTGTGTGTGTGTGTGTGTGTGTGTGTGCATGCATTTGTGTGTACTATGTCTTCTGCATATAGTAGAAGATACCTTGGGCAAGTGTTTTTTACTATACCCCTAGGCTGATCAAAAGCTTTTGAGTGGATTTAATAGGAATAGACTGAAAGAAGCCTGTTGTATATAAGTATATACGTGTATTTATTCACATATATATATGTGTGTATATATCTATGTATATATGTGTATATATACATATGTTTATATATGACATTTGGTGATATGCCGTGCTTGAGAAGACCTGTCAAGCCAAGTGAAGTTGTAGCCTGACAGATACTGGTATCACACAACTGGCACCTGTACTGGTGGCACATAAAAGCACCCATTACACTCTCAGATTGGTTGGCGTTAGGAAGGGCATCTAGCCATAGAAACCATGCCAAATCAGACTGGAGTCTGGTGCAGCCACTCAGCTTACCTTACAATCCCTAGTCAAACCATCCAACCCATGACAGCATGGACAACAGATGCTAAATGGTTGTCCCATTTTGTATTATATATATATATATATATATATATATATATATATATATATATATATATATATATATATAGCTGACAACGACGAGGGGCTGTGCGCCCTGAAGTTTTTTCTAGACCAACGCCCCAACCCACAACCCGACACCTCCACACTCATTCGTCTGGCCGAACTTGTCCTATCTCTCAACTGCTTCTCGTTCGCGGGAGATATCTACCAGCAATCCTCGGGAGTGGCCATGGGGACGAGAATGGGCCCCAACTACGCGAACCTCTTCGTTGGTTATGTTGAGGCCCAAATATTCTCCAGTTTCACTGGTCCCACTCCCGAACTATACGGTCGGTATATCGACGACTGTATCGGTGCCACCTCTCTCTCCCGCGAACATCTTGACTCGTTCCTCTCTTTCGTTCAATCTTTCCATCCTGCCCTCCACTTCTCCTGTACTGTCTCTGACACCTCTGTCCCCTTTCTCGACATTTCGGTCAGCATCCTCCACTCCGCCCTTAGCACCTCCATCCACTACAAACACACAGACTCACACTCCTATCTCAACTTCTCCTCCTCCCACCCTAGACACACAAAACTTTCCATCCCCTATTCCCAATTCCTCCGTCTACGCAGACTTTGTAACGACAGCCATGACTTTGAGACTCAGTCTCAACTCATGGCTCACCACTTTAGCCTGCGTGGATATCCACCCACCACCATCCACACCGCCCTTGCCAGAGCACGTTCTGTGGACCGTGCATCTGCTCTCTCCCCCCGAACCCGCCCTGCCGTTTCCCGCCTCCCTTTTCCCCTCACCTACCATCCCACCACCCTACCCCTCCAACGCTCCATTCTCCGAGCTTTTCGGCGCCTCCAGTCCGACCCCTCCACCTCCCACATCTTCCCTAATCGACCCCTCCCCTCCTTCAAACGAGCCCACAACCTACGGGACCTCTTGGTCCACAGCTTCTTCCCCAACCCAACCTCCCAACCTGGCTCGTTCCCCTGCTCCCGCCCACGCTGCCGCACTTGCCCTTACCTCTCCAACACCACCCTCCTCACCAGCACCCATCACCGACCCTATCGCATCACCGACTCCTTCACCTGCACGTCTACCAACATCATATATTGCCTCTCCTGCTCTCTCTGCCAATCCCTGTACATCGGACAAACGGGGCGGCGCCTGGCCGACCGATTCGCGGAACACCTCCGAGATATCAACGTCGGCAATGACACCCCGGTGTCACGCCACTTCCGTTCTGCCGGCCACTCCTTGCGGCAACACCTGTCTGTGTTTGGATTGTCCATGCACAGGGGCCATCCGGACTCCCGTTTGCGCCGTGAACAGGGATTAATCTTCTATCTTCGCTCCTTTGCGCCACATGGGCTCAACTCCCCTCCACTCTTCATCTAACCCCCTCCTCCTGTCTCTCTCCCCCACCCTCCCTCCTACCACCCATCTCTCCCCTCCCCCACCTCCTGCTCCGACTCCTACTTCTTTGTACGTCTCTTCACCTCTCTTCATACTTCTCTCCACTCCCACTTCTCTTCACCCCTACTCTTTCTCTCCTCTCTCTTACTCTCTCTCACTCTCTTCTCTCGTACTCCCCCCTCTCTCACTCTTACTCTCTACACTCTTACTCTCCTACTCTTTCACTCCTCTTTCTCTCCTCTCTCTTACTCTCTCTCACTTTCTTCTCTCGTACTCCCCCCTCCCCCCTCTCTCACTCTTACTCTCTACACTCTTACTCTCCTACTCTCTACACTCTTACTCTCTTACTCTCTCACCCTTACTCTCTCACTCTCTTCCCCTCTCTCTCACTCTCTTTCTCTTCCTTTCTTCCCCCCCCATACCCCTCTTCCCTCTCTCTCACTCTCTTTCTCTTCCTCTCTTTCTCTTCCTCCCCCCATACCCACCTTCCCCTCTTTCTCCCCCCATACCCACCTTCCCCCTCTCTCAATCCCCCTTCCCTCTCTTATACCCACCCTCTCTCCTCTCTTCCTCTCCCCTCCCATACCCATCTTCCCCCTCTCTTACATCCACCTTCCCCTTCTCCCTCCTCGTCAACACCCCCTCATAAGCTCATCCCACCACACCCCAACACACTCCTACTCTACCTTCCCACTCCACCCCATCCAATTCCTTACACCAACCACCCACCCCTACCCACATACCCCTACCTCTACCCCACACTCCACCCATGCCTTCCCCACCTCCCAACACCCTCACATCACACCACACCAATACCCTTGCATCACACCACGCACACCACACCAATACCCTCGCATCACACCACGCACACACTACAACTGACCAACTACTTTCTCCCTTTCTCCCTTCCCCCATTTTCACACTACATAAGTCAAGATCACCAGCAGTCTACCTCCCACACACAGCCCCTCGTTCCCGATCACCGTTTGTTATCTCCCCCTTTCTTAGCTCTCCTGAAATAAGAATTTCTAACTTCCGGTCAGTCATTGTTATGATCGGCCATTATTATGATTGACCGTTGACTGAACACTATTCAATTTTTTTTCTCCGTGTTTTTCTCCTTGTCTCCGTATTCTTTCTGTTGAAGAGCGTAGCTCGAAACGTCAAAGACTTTCCGTATTCCCGAGCGTCATACTAATATATACTTTTGTTATTTACACCACCTGTCCTCGTCTGTTGTTATTTTTTGTATATTCTCCCATATATATAGCTGCGTACGTACACTTTGATCTCTTATATATATGTGTGTGTGTGTGTGTGTATGTGTGCGTGTGCGTGTGTGCATGTGTGTATATATCCATGTGTGTGTGTGTCTTTGTGATCATCAATCCACCACTGTCCGACAACCAATGTTAGTTTATTTATGTTCCCATAACTTAGCAGTTCAACAAAAAAGACTAATAGAATAAATTCCAGGCTAAAATAAAAAAAAAAAAAAAAACGAAGTTCTTGTTGATTCCTTTCACCAAATCCCTTCAAGGCTGTGTCCCAGCATGGTTGTAGTTCAATGACTGAAATGAGTGAAAGATGAAAAGATGAAAGATAAAAGAAATATTTGTGTGTATGTTTTTTCCTTCATTTTTACATCTGCTTTTCTATGCTGACATGGCAAACATATTCACGAGGCATTGTTTTACAGCCAAATGCCTTTGCTGTCACTGGCCTGTTTTTCAAGTAAGGAATCTCTCATGTAAACAAACATACAAATACACATGCACCCCACCACACTACACATACACACACACACACACACACACACACACACACACACACACACACACACACACACACACACACACACACACACACACATGTATATAAATTATTAATTTATCTATATATTTACATATATATAAATATCTATCTATCTGTCTGTCTGTCTGTCTGTCTGTATATATATATATATATATATATATATATATATATATATATAGATGTATAGATACATATTTATATACATGAATGTATGTGTGTATATGTATATATTTATATATATATATATATATATATATATATATATATATATATATATAGGTGTATAAATAAATAATAGATATCTATACATCTATATAAATACACCCCACACCTCTCAATTTTTATATGCTAAGTTGTTTTTTGCATATTTAGGCTCAGAATAATTGAAAATCTGCCCGTAAAGAAATAATTATAACACTCATTTCTTAACATTAAATTTTCATAGTTTTAAAAAATCCTATACATTATACATCTTTTCTACTATTTTTAAATCAGCCGTTAACACCAGTCTTTGGCCTTTAGGTTAATCACCTACCTGCTGTATTTGTGCACCTATTGCTCTTAAAATGTTAGACTGCACATCTTGTGTCTCTATCACAGTGTCTACACCTTTGTTATATATTCAATTTATGATATTGAGCATTACTACTTCCTCGACGCTAATAGACTGAAACTAACACATGTTGTTGTTGTTGTTGTTGTTTGAATTCTTGGAATGCGGAATTAAAAATAAAGAAAAACACAATAATAAAAATATAACATAAAAAGTTGTTTTAACTTTCCACAAAATTATTAATAGAGTACTAGGAATATGATGTCACTAGTATCTGTTAAGTGAGGGTGCATGGCCTAGTGGTTAGGGTGTTGCACTCCCAGTTGTGAGATTATGGGTTTGATTCTTGGACAGAGTGGTGCATTGTGTTGTTGAGAAAAAAAATTTCATTTCACACTGCTCTGCAATCACTTAAACATCAGACGTGTGGCACACCGTGTACCTGTACAGGCAATGTCGACTTTATGGAGGAGGAGAGCTAATGTGCAGCACATACATTTGAGTGTTATAAACATCTGTGCGGGTCGTTCAACAAGAAATTGCAGAAGTCTTTCTTGGACTCGAGATGATGAGAGATAATTGTGAAAGGGGTATTAAAAGACATTGAGCAATATCATGTTTAGACATGAGATGAGAATAAATTATATAGCTCCAGCTTTAGAATGAGGTAATTAATTAAAATAAAATTTTTCTTGCAGTTGTTCTGATTTACAAGTAAAACAATGTGTGTGATTGTTAATTAACACTGTTATTAATTGCAGGCCACCAGCAATGTGGTTCTTAATCGTTCTCCAGAACATTCTGAATTCCGACAACTG
>NC_142931.1:124375094-124495094 GCF_046866305.1 Octopus bimaculoides
GTAGCAATCACCAAGTCAGGGAGTGAGGGACCCAACTGAAGGCTTTATACGCACACACAAACACACATATCACTTCTCTCATGGTGTTGACATGCGGTTGCATTGGTTGGACATAGCTTGGCAGGCTGTCTGCTGACATTTTGTTGGACTTGTTTGCAAGAAGGCATATTAATTCCCTATTCAATTTCCGTTGGCCATCAGCTTTGTTGATTTCAAATTACTGGACATCTGTCTTCTTATGTTTTTCCCATGATACTGTTCTGGTAGTAGTGGTAGTGATAATAATAACAGCAGTAACCTTCCAGCTCCCTTTTTCTTCAATGGTTGCGACAATTTCTTTGACTTGAAATGCTTATGTATGCCCCTGGACATGTATAAATAATGCCAGTGTATCTGTGTATCTATGTGCATATATATGCAAATAAATGTACCTATCTGTGTGGCTGTCTGCCTGCCTGCCTGCCTGCCTGCCTTTGTGTGTGTGTGTGTGTGTATGTGTGTAATTGTATGTATATATATATATATATATATATATATATATATATATATATATATATACACTCACACACATATATGTATGTAAGTGTGTATGTTTATGAATATACATATCAAACTCTGTATACACAATGCATATGTGCTTGCTTGTATGTGTGTGAGAGTTTATAGTTGGCCACATGGGTGGGCACATAGATGTGAATTTATAGGTGTCTGTGTGTGAGAGAGAGAGAGAGAGAGAGAGAGAGAGTGAGTGAGAAAGAGAGAGACAGAAAGAGAGAGGGAGAGAGAGAGAAAATTAGTACACATGTATCTAGAGATTTACTAATCTCTTGAGGGAAAAGAATGAAAGGGAAGCGCACAGCTACAGAATATCTACATACCTAGATATGATAACACACAAGAACAAGTGACAAGCAGACTTGTTCCTGCATGCATGCATACACGCACTCATGCATGCATACACGCACTCATGCATGCTTACATATAGATGCATATTACACATATGGATGTATATGTATAATTGTGTACACTCACCACCTGTGTTCATAGACACTAGTCAAGTGAAACAAAAATATAAAACTTCAACTCCAGCAAAACAAAGATATACCCAGAACACACTCGCACGCACACAGTCACTCACACATATCCTGAAAAGTATAGCTACAATAACGAAACCTAGCATATCCAGTTTGGATATAGGGTAACATATGTGGAGCAACATTGTTGAGATCATGAATAACAATGGAAGATTCTGACAAATCAAGAAATTGGTAAACCAGTTAGTCAAGTAATAGATTAGTTAATTGGTTAATTAGTTAACTCAGAGTCTAATAATAATAAGCAAAAGAAGTGAAATAGAACCAGTGTATGTGTTCAATGTGTTCAATATATATATATATATATATATATATATATATATATATATATATATATATATATATATATATATATATATATACACACATACGCATGTACATACATACACAGGGTGTTTGGATAGTAAAAAAGCCCTTGGATTGTTAAAAAGGCCCTCCCAAAATACAACATCTGTTGCAACACATAATTTCATATCAAGAATCTTTCAAAGTATATGCAAGATATATATATATATATATATATATATATCTCATCATACGGTGTTTGCATGTGTATGCATGTGTGTATTTATGTGTACATATATATGTGTGTGTGTGTATTGTGTACATATATATTTGTGTGTGTGTGTATTGTGTATGTATATATGTATATCTATCTGTCTGTCTGTCTCTCTCTTTATATATATATATATATATATATATATATATATATATAAAATATATATATATATATATACGCATAAATAGAGAAAAGGATAAAGAGAACAATGGCAGAGTTAGAAATATATTTTATGGATAGAGTCTATTCTTTATCCTTTTCTCTATGCATACACACGCTAATACACGACTTATAATCCCCAATCCTGTTTATACAACGAATGGGGCATAACTAGCCGGTATACAGCACTTACTCGGTATTACCTGTATTTTTGGGTTTAATTAAATCCAATACCCTATTTTTGGGTTTAATTAAATCCAATACCCTTCTTAACCTTATATATATATACACACACACACACACATGCACATACATACACAAGGTGTTTGGATAGTTTGCATAAAAGGAAAAGAAAGCACAATATTTCATCCAAAAATAAAAGTATTTTTAAAAAGTCCAAAAATATCAACTAGATTATGGCTGGGAGATAACAGTTTACTCAAAGTAGCTGTCTTCATCTTTTGCCACAGTCTCAACACAGCTCTGGAGACCGGTGCATGCATTCTTCACTATGTTCCTGGGAAGATCTTGAAACACTTCCTTGATCTTGACTATCAGCCTGGTGTTAGTGTTGCAGGCAGAACAGGAGTATTTCCTAACTGCAACCTACACATATTAATCCATGGGATTAGAATTGGGGGAATTAAGAGGCCAGAAAGTGGGACTGGTGTAGTTGTAGAATTTCCCTGACAACCACTTCTGACACTTTCTGGAGGCAAGCTACACCAGGCTCCAATCTGATTTGGCAGAGTTTCTACAGCTGGATGCCCTTCCTAACGCCAACCACTCTGAGAGTGTAGTGGGTGCTTTTACGTGCCACCGGCACGAAGGCCAGCCAGGAGGTACTGGCAATGGCCACGTTCGAAATGGTGTATTTTACGTACCACCTGCACAGGGGCCAGTCCAGCAGTACTGGCAACGAACTCGCTCGAATGTCTTTTCACGTGCCACTGGCACAAGTGCCAGGAAGGCGACGTTGGTAATGGCCACGCTCAAATGGTGCTATTTACCTGATATCATTTCTAATTTGTGTAAGTTGGACCTTTTTGTATATAAACATATATATTTTTTTTGTATTTAATGTATTTAATATTCTCTGGATTAAAGTTTTGTCAGTGAATATGTTGCTGTTTCATAGTGATGAAAATATTTCGACACAAATGTAAATTAAATGTTGAAGTGAAACTAACAGTCTTTGTGTGTTCTTGAATGGCTTACAAATATCTCCCACACTGCAATTGTTTATATATATATATATAATTACTTATATATTCATATGTTTGAGTAAATTGTTCGTGCCAGTGGCATGTAAAAGCACCCACTACACTCTTGGAGTAGTTGGCGTTAGGAAGGGCATCCAGCTGTAGAAACTCTGCCAAATCAGATTGGAGCCTGGTGTAGCCATTTGGTTTCACCAGTCCTCAGTCAAATTGTCCAACCCATGCTAGCATGGAAAGTGGACGTTAAACGACGATGATGATGATGATGATGTTTGCGTATATGTGTGTATACATACAGAGTGTTTGGGCTAAATTCAACAGTTTGCATAAAAGGGAAAAACACAATATCCCATTCAAAAATAAAAGTATTTAAAAAAATCAAAAAATATCAACTAGATTATGACTGGGAGAGAACAATTTACTCAAAGTAGTTGCCCTCATCTTCCATCACGGTTGCAAGATGTCTCTGGAATCTGGCACATGTATTCTCCACTGTGTCCCTGGGAAGATCTTTGAATGCCTCCTTGATTTTGGTCACCAGCATGCCTTGGTGTTGCAGGCAGAGTGGTTGGTGTCTTTTGAAACCACGCTCACACATAATAATCCATGGGATTATAATCAGGGTAATTAGGAAACCAGAAATTGGGGGCTGTGAAGTCATAGAAATTATCTGACCATCACTTCTGACTCTTGGCAAGGAGCTGAATTGTGCTACCATACTTATGGCCTTCTAGCAGTAAACCTCTCCAGTCAAAGATAGGACCACAGACACCTGCAACTTCACATAACCATGTGAATTGAGCCTAAGGTGCCATTCAAAGATGCGGGGGTGAATTCTGGCATGCAGACGCAGTCAGAATGTCTGCCATGTCCTTTCATGTGGGCCACAGCTTTGTAGTCTCCATTACAACTGTCCATGTCACATCTTACAACCTTTACAGTGTCCACAGAACATTGAGCAGCTGTGATAATCTTGGTATTATGATACCTGGCGTGAACCATCATGACGCAGATAATTCTTTCCAATATTCAGATGGCTTCCAGCCCTCCATGTCAGTTAACTTCTTCTCAACTGAGCCTTTAACCATTATTCTATTCAACACTGTTGACTGTTCACCTACACTGCTCCTGAAAAAAGGAGATATAAAAAAAAGTTGTTAAATTTAGTCTGAACATCCTGTATATATTTGTGTGTGTATGTATATATGTATGTGTATTTATACAGGATTGTATATATGTGTACACACACACACATACACACACACATGCATACATACACACACACACATACACATACATACATACCAACATAGTTGTATATGTATAATGTATAAAACACTCTTTTGAAAAACCAACCTGTTTGACTTGTCTGTTACTTTAAGCTCATTTAACAATTGAGTCATTTCTTTGTCTCCAAGTATTTTGAGCTCATGAAAAAGATTATTAAAAGCTTAATGGTTCTAACATTATTCACATAATATCTAGATTATGTTGTTTTTCTTATTGTTGTTAAGGCTTGGGAACAGTTGTCAGTAAGGTATGGTAGGATGGTAGTATACACTGAAGCACTTAGTGATCACAGAAAAACAGAGTATACCTCCCACTCTATTGCTTAGTTATCTAACTAGATTCCTGTTAAATTTTAACATACTTATCCTATCAAATATATTCTTTTTTGTATGTTGTGGGTGGCTTTGATTTAATCACTGTCATATGAAAGTAGTCAATGGAACCTGTTATATTATTCTTCAGAACTAAATACTATTGTTATATCTGACTCAGTGACATTTTACTATTTACCTACATTGAGGTGGTTTGGTTATCGTAGCAGTTAATACTTGGAATTCTGTTAGTCAAGACTTTAGTGTTATTGTTGCTGTACTATTTTATAAGAATGACACAATCTGCAAAATTTTATCATTGCACTTTTTAAAATATCAACTCAACATAAATATCAGCAGAGATGCTTTTTCTTTTTTTTTTTTCAATTCTCAAGTTATTTAATATTTTCCAATCATTTTATCTCAGTTTGTATCAATAAATAATAACCGTGGTCTTGCCCCAAGTATTCAGTTTGTAAAACCAAAATAAACTTTAACCTTTTAGCATTTAAACCAGCCATATCCGGCCGAAATATTCTACCTATTTTAAAATCCAAACTTGCCAGATCTAGCTTCTCACACCTATCCTTCAGTGTCATTCTAAAAATAACATTCACATCATCCAAATCTCAAAGTTACAAGATAATGCATGATTAATTCAAAATAATGTGAATAAATATGCATTATATTTGATAGAGTAATCTGAATGCTAAAATATTAATATTTTCAATACCAACAGTTCTGATATTGCTATTAATTCCATAATACTAGCCCATCCAAACTGCTTGTATTAAAGTGTTCATATTTAAATGAATATCTCAATTGAAATCTTATTATTACATAAATAATATAAGTTCTCATTATCAATTAACATCTTTTGTTGTATTCTACCTATCAGCTGAATGACCAGCTATTTTATTAAACCTTTTCAGAGTCTTGATTGTTTTGAAAATTAATTAATGTACACAGGTCGTCTAGACTAGCTATAAAATAATAGATCATGGAAAGTTTAAGAAATTAGTAAATGTGGGAACAACTTCTTGGTAAATATTAATGTAGATAATGAACTAAGAAAAGTGTTATTGCTTTGGTAATCTTTTCTGTTATGAGAAATTTATCAGAAAAATGTTTTTTCATATATGTCAAAATTATACTAAAATTCTTAAAATTTTCTTATTTTTACCATTAAAAATAACTTAAATCTTTCTCTTTTATATTTCCCTTTGCTGTTAGTATAGCCGTGCAGTACTGGTGCTAAATGAGTGTGCTCGGCAGCAACCAAAGAACCCAGCTCTACTGTTGCAAGCAGCGCGCATCTGCATAGAATACCTCTATCAGGTGAGTGCAGGAATTTCATACACTTCTTTTTTTCATCTTTTAAAGATTATAACTAATGAGATAAGGCATTGCTATTATAGACTGTTGGGACAGATCTTCTAGCTTGGGTGAGAGGTATGACAAAGTTAGTGTTGTTAAATTTAGAGTTTGGAGAATTAGAAGTTAGTATTTGGTAAGTTTATACAAATGGAAACAGATGAGTACTATGTGGGTGATTGAATTGTCCTACTTCTGTATTTTACTGGTATTTGTTTTATCAGTCCTAAATGAAGACATGCAAAGTTGATCTTGGTGGGATTTGAACTCTTGAATAAAAGGGAATGAAGTTAAACACTAAAATCTAAAAACGAGAAAACAGTTCTGAACACTATTGTCTTATCAATTTTTACGATATTTGTGTTAAATTCATTTCATTTCCCCACCTTTTTTTTTATCTGTCTGAAGGTATGAAACAATCTACATACATTAGCATGGAATCTTTTATTTATTTATTTATTTATTCATTTCAGTATAATGAGGGGATTGACTTTGCTGAACGAGCTATAGCCATTGAGGGGGACCATCCCCTCCGGTCACGCATCTATGTTATGATGGGTGTCGGCTACAGTATGAAGGCCAATGATATGAAAATGCAAGAAGAACGACAGAAACAAAACAGAAACGCCATGAACGCTTTCTATAAGTAAGTGGGTTTTTTTTTCACGATCACTTTGTTAAGAGCAAATGCTTTGCTCATGACCTTTATTAGGATCTCTAAAACTGGTAAGAGTGGAGGAGGTATTCTTATACTTATGTGCTAGTGACATGTAAAAGGCACCTGTGCCAGTGGCACGTAAAAGGCACCTGTGCCAGTGGCACGTAAAAGGCACCTATGCTGATGATATGTAAGAGGCACCTGTGCTGGTGACATGTAAAAGACACCTGTGCCAGTGACACGTAAAAGGCACCTATGCTGATGACATGTAAGAGGCACCTGTGCTGGTGACATGTAAAAGGCACCTGTGCCAGTGACACGTAAAAGGCACCTATGCTGATGACATGTAAGAGGCACCTGTGCTGGTGACATGTAAAAGACACCTGCGCCAGTGACATGTAAAAGGCACCGTGCCAGGACATGTTAGAGGCACCTGTGTCAGTGACATGTGTAAGGCACCTGTGCTGGTGACACATAAAAAGCCTCCATGCTGGTGACACATAACAAACACCCAGTGCACTCTATGGAGTGAATGGTGTTAGGAAGGGCATCCAGCCATAGAAACAGATTGGAGCCAGATGCACCTCTCTGGCTTACCAGTTCCAGTCAAACCATTTAAGCCATGCCAGCATGGAAAACAGATGCTAGATTATGATGATGACGATGAGATCTAATCCAGATGTTTAGATCTAGAGGAACCCAGTAAGCAGGTGATGGTTGACAGATTTTTTTTTTGTTTTTTATCTTGACCCCTAAGATTCATAAAGCTGGTTACCTGGTTTTCCATGGTGTTAAATGACAGAGATCACATCATTTTTCCTGAAGAGGATGCCAGTTCCCTGCAGGGTTCAAGGCAAACAGTTTTTAGGGGAAGAGACAAATCAATTACATTGACCCCAGTTCTGGAATGGTGCTTTACTGTATCACCTCCCCCAAGGGATGAAAGCCAAATTTGACTTCTGCAGGATTTGAACTCAGAACATAAAGAGCTGGAAGAAATGCTGTTAAGCATTTTGTCTGATGAGCTTATGATTCTGCTAGCTCACTGCTTTATGCAGATTAAGTTTACCACCTTATTATATTTACAAATGGCATACATTGTTCTGTATAATAATGCTTGCTACTAGAGACTGCCTCAGAGAATCATATTTCAAGTGAAATTTCATCAGTGAACCCCAGTGAAGCTACTACAGCTGTGGACTCATTGGTTGGAACTGGTTCAACTCATCTTCGGTGTATGTTGATTCAAGTTGTTCTGTTCATTTAGACAATAAAGGCTGCTAATTAATATTTCATATTTTGGTTACTGTTGTTGTCATTGACTTCATCATCGTCCCTACCATTCAGTCATTCCTTTATTCATTAATCTACTTTACTCCTACTATATCAGCTGTTATAAATATCCCGATTTCCTCCTTGTCCCACTGCTTGCTGGGACCTGCTAATTATGTATATTGCTTCATTTAGTGATATTTAGAGAACTTATTGTTTTCAGCTGGTGATTCACCATCATCATCATCATTGTTTTTTAACATCCACTTTTCCATGTTCGCATGGGTTGGACAGAATTTGTTGTGGCAGGTTTTTTTCTATGTCTGGATGTTATTCCAGTTGCCAATCCTTCCCTGTTTCCAGGCAAAGTAATGTGTCTCCATACCAGACATGAAAATAACAATCATTTACAACTATTGCACAAAGTCTGGTCAAAGAACAACATGTACACACATACACATACATACACACATGCACACACATGCACACATATACACACACATGCACATACACACACATGCACACACATACACACACATATGTGTATGCACACCTGCGTGTGCATACATGTACTCATGCACATGTACTCATGCACATGTACTCATGCACATGTACTCATGCACATGTACTCATGCACATGTACTCATGCACACACTCAAGCATGCACATGCACTCATGCATACACGCATGCATGTACACATGCACACACACACACACACACGTACACACACACATGTACACACACATGTACACACACACACACATGCGCACGCATACAACTTCTTTCAGTTGCCACCTAACATGGCTCATACCTGCTTTGCTATATATCCATGGCACTTTTTGCTCAGCAGGATTTCTCCATTTTCATCACAGGTCCATATTAATAAGGCCACATCAAGTGGCTGATTTCTTTAATGCCAAGCTGCATTCCCAGTTTATTTGTACCCTTACCATTCATTCAGGTTTACATTGCTCATATAATGGATCATAATTTTAGAAATAAATTGCTCAGAAATGCCATCTACATGAAAAACATTCAAGTTAGTGGATACCATATTTAATGAAGTGAGCGTTAAAAGCCAATTAGAAATAATTAAATGGTGAGAAAATACAAAATTAGACAGTTATATTATTTTAATTATATTCACAAGTATGGGAGACAGCTTTGGATATGTTTATATGCTATTAGACCTCCTTGACAAAACCTAGACTTCACCATACTTACAGAAGTATTGATAAGAGAATCACTTACATTTATGGGTAGTTTTGTACAGTAGTTAATGGGCACAAGTATGGTTGTGTGGTTAAGATATTTACTTCCCAATCACATGGATTTGGGTTCAGTCCCACTGTATAGCACCTTGGGCAAGTGCTTTATACTATAGTCTTGGGCTGACCAAAGCCTTGTGAGTGGATTTGGTTGAAAGAAGCTTGTTGTGTGTGTGTGTGTGTGTGTGTGTGTTTGTGGCTCCTTGTCTTCTTGACATATAGAGATAAACAAATGTCATCATCATGTTAGTAGTGTCCCTCATTTCCATTCTTCCATTGAAGCATGTCCAGCCATGGGGGAATTATTACCTTGCTTTTGGGCTGGCGAGGGTTGGTAAAGGAAAGGCTTCCAACTGTAGAAAATCTGTTTCAACAAATTCTATCTGACCCATGTAAGCATGGCAAAGTGGATGTTAAAATGATGACAAGTTTGCATAGAAAACTACCAGTCACAGGTGTGACTCGGTGCAGGCATGACTAGGCACAGGTGTAGCTGTGTGGTAAGAAGCTTGCTACCCAACCACATGGTTCAGAGTTCAGTTCCACTATGTGGCAACTTAAGCAAGTGTCTTCTACTATAGCCTTGAACTAACCAAAGCTTTGTGAGTGGATTCGGTAGATGGAAACTGAAAGAAGCCCATCATATGTGTGTGTGTGTGTGTGTGTGTGTGTGTGTGCATGTGTGAGTGTATGTGTGTGTTTCTTTGTGTCTGTGTTTGTCCTCTATCACCGCTTGACAACTGGTGCTAGTGTGTTTGTGTCCTCATAACTTAATAGATTGGCAAAAGAGACAAATGGAATAATACCAGGCTTAAAAAAAAAAAAAATAGATAAGTACAGGGGTTGATACATTCGACTAAAAATTCCCCAGCATGGCTGCAGTCTGATGACTGAAACAAGTAAGATAAAAGATAAGAAAAAAAGATGTTTTAAAGAATAAATTAACACCAGCATCTTTATTACCAATCGGGATCTTGATCATGGTGGTGGTGGTGGTGGTGGTGGTGATGGTGATGGTGATGGTGATGATGATGATTGTGGTGATGCTTATATGTTATATCTTTTCTACAGTCTCCTTTGCTCATAAATTGTAGCATTTCTCCTCAGATTACCCTTAATTTCCTGCCTACAATCTGTTTTATCTGATGGAAGAGATATCTGTTGTTAAAATCAAGTAACAATGGAAGGCACTGCTTACATTTGTATTGTGAATTGGCAGATCTGGTTTTTGATTATGTCCCTTTATATTCTGAGTTCGAATCTTACTCGGATTAACTTGGCTTTTCCTCCTCCTCAGCTTTAATAAAATAAATAACGAAGTACTTGGGTTGAGATAATCAGCTTAAACTTTCAAGGGTTAGGGTTAGGGTCTACAGTTATGCTGCTGCAGCATAACTGTAGACTAGTGATTGAAACTTGTAATGTAATGTGTGTGTGTGTGTGTGTATGTATGACTACATCTTCCTTCTGTAAGATATTGGTTTCAAATCTTAGCACAAAACCAGCAATTACAGGGGAGGAGGTAAATCAATCATATCGACACCAGTACTCCACTGGTACTTATTTTATCATCACCACCCCCACAAAAAAAAAAGAAATACAATGAAAAGCAAAGTTGACCCAAGCAGAATTTGAACTCAGAATGCAAAGACAGATGAAATGCTGCCTCAGCATTTTGCCTGGTGTGCTAAGAATTCTGTCAACTTGCTGTTTTCCTTCTGTAAGACATTAGGGTTTGATTTGAGAGGTTTCTAGCAGGTTGAGTGACCACATTGAGGCTTCTTTGTTGACCCATTCAAATAAACTGTAACTTGCACCCTAAACCTTTTCGTAGTAATCATCATTATCATCATCATCGTTTAACGTCCGCTTTCCATGCTAGCATGGGTTGGACGATTTGACTGAGGACTGGTAAAACCGGATGGCAACACCAGGCTCCAATCTGATTTGGCAGAGTTTCTACAGCTGGATGTTCTTCCTAACGCCAACCACTCAGAGAGTGTAGTGGGTGCTTTTATGTGTCACCCGCACGAAGGCCAGTCAGGCAGTACTGGCAACGGCCATGCTCAAAATGGGGTATTTTATGTGCCACCTGCACAAGAGCCAGTTCAGGGGCACTGGCAACGATCTCACTCGAAAATCCTACGAAGGCCAGTCAGGTGGTACTGGCAACAGCATGTCACCACATATATTTCATTCAGCTTTTTTGTTTAATTGAAAACTTTCCTTTGTTTATATCGGAAACCTGGGATCAATGCATTCCAGCTATGACCATCCCATCGTTTTGCATAATCTGTGACAACATTGTATCATTTCCTTTTTGAGTGGTAAGAGATAATTTGAACAAGATTGGCTACTTTTACTCTTAGGTTGAGTTACCACAGAAAACACTTGGGCTGTGTTCATAATCTTTACAGGTTCTCCTGTGCAGGAAACTAACGGTGATATAATACTAGCACTATTGTGTAATTAATGACTGTTTTTTTATATTCATTTATTGATGGGCTGGTTTATTTGCTGGAGCAAATGATGATGATGATAGTATTAATGATTTCTATATTTTGTTACAAGAATAAACAAGAAGAGAAATGTTACAACAAAAATACTAAATTATTTCAGTACAGTAAAATAATAGATAGAAAAACATTGGTGCAGGCATAGTTGTGTGATTAAGAAGTTTGCTTTGCAGCCATATGGTTTTGGATACAGTCCCACTTCACAGCGCTTTAGGCAAGTGTCTTCAGGTATAGCCCCAAACCAACCAGTGCCTCCTGACTGAATTTGATCGACAGAAACTGTGTATAAGCCTGTCATATATATGTGCGTGTGTATATATATACTATATAAATGTGAGTGTATGTATGTATGTATGCATGCATGTATGTCATTGAAAGGTTCTGAAGCAGTGTGTCCATGAGGAAAATGGATTTGATTTTTGAAATGTACTTCCCAAAGGAGAAGGTTTTCAATAAATATTAATCAAAAAACATGATTTATTACGAGAAATAATTCAACTTTCAGATCACCAAATCTACCTATCTCTATATTTCCTATCTGTTTATTACACTTTCCCCCTCTTTATATATATTTATCACACTTTCTCTCTTTCTTTCTCTGTATATGTATATATATCTCTCACACCTGCTGCTCCCACCCCTCTCTTGATATGACATGTAATTGCTTTCATTTTGTTTAAAACTTCATTGATGTAATATTTTTACTTTCATTTTGTGATAGACAGCTATCATGCAGAAAATGCTAGCTTCCAAATCCTATTTTCTGATTGGGTTAAAATGACCAAACTTTAAACCTTAATATTAAAAAAAATATTTAAAATATTTAAATATTAAAAAGAAAATTCAAATATTAAAAAAAAAAAAAATTCCGGAATAAATGAATCACAAAATTAGTTTCAGCATGAAAAGTTAATGTCTGCTTCTGAACTGCTCATCCAACCACCTAAGTACTTGAAGTCTTCTGTAACATTTAATTTGGAACTGCTCAAAGCAAATAGTTCAGTATAACTTGATTAGTTGAAAGACATGTATTTCATTTTCTTGACATTGTGTGCAGTCATATTTTAGCTGCTGATGTTTCTACTCTGCTGAGCAGCTGTTGAGCTTGATCTGTTTCATTAGATATGAGTGCTATATCATCTGTGAAGTCAAGATCAGGAAGGCACAGCCTGTCACAAACTAAAGAAAGTCTGGAACTCTAAATTGCTCAGGCAAGTCAAAATCATTGCAACTGTCAAATCATTGCTATTATCTGGCAGTGACACATGGACACTGACAATGAAATTATCAAATGGGATAAATGGATGCTACGAATAGCCCTAAATGTGAAATGGCAGTGACATGTGACAAATGAATACCTTTATGGTGACCTGCTGAAAATTAGTGAGAAGATCAGGAAGCACAGCTGCAACTGTCTGGTCATTGTGTGCACCACCCTGAGCTGGCAGCATCCAAATTAGTCTTGTGGAACCCACTTCATGGTAATGTAAGAAGAGAAAAACATTATTCACACTTACATCAACAACTTGATTGCAGACACTGGCCTGAAATGTATCCAGGATATCGAGCCAGTGAAGTTGGATCGAGAAGTGTGGCGGGTAAAATTTGTTGCTGCAGCCTGGGTTGGAACCTGGTCATAATATCATCATCATCATTATTTAATGTCCATTGTCCATGCTGGCATGAGTTGGACGGTTTGATCTGGGCTGGTAAGCTGGAAGGCTGCACCAGACTCCAGTCTGATTTGGCATGGTTTTCTATGGCTGGATGTCCTTCCTAAAGCCAGTGTCTTTGAGAGTGCAATGAGTGCTTTTATGTTCTATTGGCACAGGTGCCATTTGCATGTCACCAGTATCTGCCACAACTGCAATTTTGCACAGCTTAGTGGGTTTTCTTCTCAAGCACAACATAATGCCAAAGGTCTCGGTCATTGCCTCCATGAGGCCCAACACTTGAAAGGAACTCAGCCACTTTGCCTCCGTGAGGCCCAATGCTTGAAAGGTGCTTTTTACGTGCATGGGTGCCAGTTACATGACACCAGCATCAGCCATGATTACGATTTCACTTTGCGTGATGGGTTTTCCCAAACACAGCATATTACCAAAGGTCCCGGTCACTAGTCATTGCCTCCATGAGGCTCAAAGTTTGAAGATCATGCTTCACCACTTCGTGCCATGTCTTCCTGGGTCTACCTCTACCACAGATTCCCTCCACAGTTAGAGATCGGCACTTTTTTACACAGCTGTCGTCTTCTATAAGCATCACATGACCATGCCAGAAAAATTAGTACTGGAGTTGATTTGTTCAACTAAACCTTTCAAGACTGTGTCTGCAGTCTGCGATCCTACAACTGCGAGTCCGCTGCCCTAACCACTGGGCCATTGCACCTCCACTCTACTATTAAAAAAATAATTACTTGAATTGGTGAGCTAGTAATGGCCTGTATCAGCAAGAATTGTATAGGAATTAAACTGAAGTACCTGAAACTTTAGTCATTCTTGCTCTGCATTACTCACTGTAAATTGGTGAATATCTTCAACAAATATTCAAAGATTCTGTTTGACATGTTTCTGCTAAAAACTTTCTGTTTTTCTCTCATTTTGAAAGTATTTTAATTTTCTATTGAAGAGTGAAAAAATTTTATCTCTTGAAAATCCTTGAGATTCTTCTCTCATGTACAAATAATACTGAACCCCCCCCCCCCTCCCACCAAAAAAAACCCTCAAAAAACAAAGCAATCTTTCTGGATATCAAGAATTATTCTGCTGACTAGCATTTCTTCTTTTTTTTTTAAGCAGTGCCTTCAGCTATAATTCTATAAATTTTCAGAAGAGTCTAACTTTTCTTGTTTGTTTGTGTGTGTGTATGTATGTGTACATTTTTAAAGCTTTCCAATATTTTTATTTGTTCTCTTCAGAGCATTTCAAGAAGATCCTAATGATTTCCTAGCATCATTCCATTTGGCATTACAATTAGCAATCCAACGACAGGTCAGTGCCTTAATCTATTTATAATCTCTGTCAACTTGTTTCTTCTGTTACTATATATAAAAATTACATGAGATAGATAAAAAAGTCATTATTTTATAACTGGCAGTGGTAAAGCATTATAAGACTTAAATTTTACTCACTGCTAAAGCAATTGTTTATTTTTTTATTCATATTTTATTATTCATTCACTTGGAATACAAGTATAGTTTAGATTAAATCTTTAAACACCTTTATATATATATATATCTGTAAAAATATGTGACACTTATTCAGTAGCCATGATAAAACTCCGAGTTTCGGATGCCGGGGTGGGAACCCACGCCACCATCTTTTCAGTTATCTGGTCCTCAGAGTTTTACCATGGCTACCGAATAAGTGTCATATTTTTACAGATAAATTCCTCTATTTACATAATATCGAGGTCTCTTTCTTTCTTTTGTTGTCCTTTCTATCAATATATATATATATATATATATATATATATATATATATATATATATATATATATATATATATATATATATATATATATATATATATATAGTTTTAGGGAAAATAACCAATTTTCAAGAACTCATCGATGAAAATCCACTATCACATATAGAAAAATTAATAATTAAAAGCACAATAAATGAGTATAATATAAAGTAAAGTAAATATCATAAGATAAATATAATATAATAAATAATAATAATAATAATAATAAATATAATAATAATAATAATAATAATAATTATTGTGCTTTTAATTATTAATTTTTCTATATGTGATAGTGGATTTTCATCGATGAGTTCTTGAAAATTGGTTATTTTCCCTAAAACTATATATATTTTATATATACTTTATCTATAAGGCTCAATTTAATTTTAATATTTTATAAATTGATTTTAATTGAGTTTTTTACCTGTAATTTTGGATTTTGTCCCTAATAATATTATATATATATATATATATATATGTATGTATGTATGTATATATATGTGTGTGTGTTTGTGTGTGTGTGTGAGGCACAATAGCTGTTAGGTACAGGATTATTAACTATGTGGTCATAAATTCACTTTTTACTATTGTCCTTGTGTTGTACTCTATGTGTAATGGACCCACCCAACTCCCACCAGTTTGCTTGAATGAACAAAAAACAGGTTTCTCCTGCTACATAGTTGAGTGGTTAGTGGTAGGAAGGCAGGACATCCAACTGACAAAATAATATTGTATCTCTAAGTAAAAAAATCTAACAAACCAAAAAACAAAAAACATTCCACTCATACAAACATTCAAATGGATATAAAACTGTAACATATTCATTGAGTTTCAGTTATGTATTTGCCATCTCCAGGGTGGAGGAGTTAAAGCTTGGCTATGGTTATGGTTGTTAAACAATAGGGCAAACATTTTATAGTTTGGAAAAAAGGTGTAAATGAGTTGTAGTTTGGGTTAAAGAGTGGCCTTAAGGTCTCTTAGTGCAATATGTAGAGAATGTGCCCTTGGTAAATGCTTCAAACTGAAATTTTTAAAACACTTGATCTGGTCTGTAGCATCATATAGGTATGAACCTTAAAGGTAGCGAACAGTAAGTGACTGAGGGTGTTTGAGATGATGTGCTAGAAGTAAGTACAGTGGATTAGTTGGGCAGCTTGTGGAATAAACAATTCAGTCCTGGAGGAGAGTGGAACAGAATGAGAGTTGGTGATGATGGTCAGATGGTGAGAACTGCATTATTTTGGCCATGTTATCGTGGTTCAGAGCCACTGTGACTACCCACCCTCTCCACCAGGAGCTTGGTGGGTAAAAAAATGGGCTCACTGGTGACAAAGATGGTTAGACTGTGAAAACTGCAATATTTTGGCCTTTATCAGGGCTCAGAACCTCTGTACTCACATCCTCAGGGTCTTGGTGAACAGAAAATAGGCTCATAAGTGACAAAGATAAAAACAGAGCCATGACATGAAGGACTGGATGGGGAGGGCCCTGCAGAGTGTATGACTTCAGAATGGAACTGTAGTATGTGGTGCGATGAATGGTTGGTTGTGACTGAGGGTTGGAGGGCCTCAGCCATGAGGACGGGCATACTTGTCATCAATGTATTTCCTGTAACCATTATTGATGGCTTTTCATTACTAAGCTTTCGCGACATGTTTGTTTGTTCACTAGTAACATCATGGAGATAGAAAATACTTTTCTGGCACTTAACTGTAATAATATAAAAATATGTTTAAAACAAAATCTAACATCCTTACCTCCTAAGCACGCTATCTCTTTGAAAAGCATAGTATTAGATAATTTATGTTCATTCTGAAAGATACAGTGTCCCACTCTGAAAGAGAGAAAGGTAAATATATGCCTTTTTCAGTAACATTTCAAAAGATGGTCTGGTAGGAGCCTAGCAGTTAGGAGGTGAGTGTATGGCATTAGATTTCACTTTAAATACTTGAGCTTTTAAGTTATTATAGTAGAAGTGCTGGAGGAATGTTTCCAGCTTCATAACATTTCTACCAAATAGATAAAGGTGTGTTGTGAAGATTTTCTAGCAAAAAAACTTATTAATAATATGGCAGAAATCTTCTAAGGGATTTGCTATGGATTACTATTACTTGACCTTGTTTAATCTGGCAAAATGGATAATCCCTCAAAATAACCTGGCATGAGTCTGAACCAAGGATGTTGGGAAATTGGTGGTGTACTTGTACTTCATTGGTAATACTTAAAACCATATCAAGTCTGACCTTTTGGCTTGGTTTGGTTTTGGGTATTTTAGGTATGTCAAGGTTCATCTTTTACATATAATGTGTATAGCTTTAAAATGTTTGTACTATATGATTATTGATAATCTGTCTCTTGTATGATTGCCTTTAGCCTTTATTTACATTATGCTTAAAACATTTTTCCATTTATATTATGAAGATGATCAAATTATATATATATATCAATTATAATTGAGGGTAAAATCTATATAGGATTTTATCAAGTAGCTAGCATGTAAAAACCAATTTAGGTAAAAATTAATACAAAGTATTTAATTTTATAAATATAATTATAAAATTATAATGGGGCAACTACCAAGTAAATCCTCATGCTAGAAAAAGATGCCAAATGGCTCTAAAACTACTTTATTAGTCACATTTGATTTGGGTGTAATTTTAATCTAAAGCTGTCTGTGCAAGTAGATGGATAATTTTCATAAAATTTTAGTAGGTAAAGGACGGATAGGCTGGGACCAAGCCAGTTTTTATGTAACATTACTGACCCTCCTAAATGGATCAGAGATCACTTCTCACATATAGGTCCCATTTTTGGCATGTTTTTTTTTACAATTATATCTATTGTATACTAAGATACTCATATGTGTACTTTGAAATTATAGTGGTTTCTCCTGGAACATTAATATATGTTCTTTAAAATTGTGGTTTAGAAGTTCACTTTGCAATCCATTTAATTTAGGTGGATCCCTCTGCATGACCCTGGGTTGACCAATACCTTGTGAGTGAAATTGGTAAATGGAAACTGTATGGAAGCCTGTTGTATACAACTGTGTATGTGATATGTGTGTATGTATGTGTGCACATGTGAATTTTCCTCCATGTGTCTTTGCATTGATACTGATTAATCAGCAGGATTGTTTGTTTTATATCCTGTACAAAAAGCATGTCATGCAGATAGGGCGGTTTAAGGTGCAAAGACTAGTGGAACGAAGTATCTTACTTGAAAACAAATCAGAGTTAGCATGAGGAAGGGCATACAGTTGTAGGATACTGCCTCCAGAAGTCTCATCTATCCTGTAACTGCATGGAAAAAGCAGACATAAAAACAACTGTGATGGTGATAACGTTTATGATGATAATTTCTACTGAAATACCTACTTATGTTCTTCAGAATTACATCTCTAGTAGTTTGTACGGGAACATTAGAAAATGAACTTCCAATCACTAATGAACTTAAAAATTTCCTTGGTGTGACATTATTGAGAGTTTTTAAACATTCTTGCAACTTCATACCTCATAATTAAGTGGGATATATGGCTTGGTTAACTTATCTAATTATTAGGCTATAAATATAACGTGGTAAAAATTCACCAACAGCTTTAGCAAGTTTACATTTCTAGTTGATAACAGCATCACTGGAGTCAATAAAAATGTTCAAGCAGACTTGAAATTATATGGTAGTAGCATAGAGGAATGTTTTAGAATTTTGACGGGTCATTAAGGATGTGTTAACTTTATAATTAATTATTTTGATATATTGAATATCAATGTTGTTTTTGTCACTATTTTTATATTTTTTATTGCAATAAATATTCTTAATAGCTGTAGGAAAATATGTTGGTGCTTGGGTATTCAAGATAGTTACATAAAGTTTATTCCTATATTTACAACTGGATTATGCTAAAAGTATGTATTTCAAATTTCTGAAAACAGCTAATTACTTTTATATTTTTGACTTCCCCAGTGATAAGTTAAGTATTTCTAATTCAACTTTCTGAGTCCTTTTACTATATTTAAGTTGGATATTGTAATATATACATAGGTTTAGCAGGATTTTTTGTATTGAGTGAATTTGTGAGAAGATAGATTAATAAGTATTTAACTGGGAAGTTCCTTTATAACATTTGCTGAATTATTTTGTAACGTGCTTCTTTCATCTTACATGTGTTTGTTAGAAGGTTGTTGAGATACTTAAAATTGTGATGCATCTTTTTGGTTATGTGCTCTGTTGATCAGTGGGCTGGAAAATTTAGCAATCATTTTAAAGACGAACTATTCACATTGTCTAACAGTGCATTTAGTTTGGATAGGAAGAGGCTTTAATATGTTTGTCATGCTATGAGAAGAGAGGAAATTAGGTGTGTTTTTCACACACACACACACACTCACACCATCATCATCATGATCATCATCATCATGATCATCATTTAATGTCTGTTTTTCCATGCTGGCATGGGTTGGACAGTTTAACAGGGGCCGACCAGCTAAAGGGCTGTTCAAGCTCTATGACTGTTTTGGCATAGTTTCTATGGCTGGATGCTCTTCCTAACACCATATATATGTATATATATATATATATATATATATTAAAATGAGATGTCAATGTTATTTTCATTTTTGCATAATTTAGTTTATTCTCCGCACTCTGTATATTGTTGACATGTCTTATTGAATAGTGGTACCACAGTATAATTCACTCTGTATTGAGTATAGTTCAATATGGTTGTTACTAATGAAAATAGAAGGCAGATTGTATATAGTACTTAGAGACCAATCAGTAAACCTAATATTGAACACAGCCTAATGTAGTTGCCATTAAGAAAAATTGTGTTTAAATATCTCCTGAATTGAAAAAATGTTTGGAGTATTTGTTCATAGCATATGCATGGCTGTGTGGTTAAGAAGCTGTGTTGCAGCTATGTGGTTTCAAGTTTAGTCCCTCAGTGAGGCATCTTGGGCTGACTGATGCCTTGTGAGGGAATTTGGTTGATGGAAACTATGTGCAAGCCCATTGTGTGTGTGTGTGTGTATGTGTGTGTGTGTTTGTCTCTACCACTGTATGACAAACAGTATTGTTTTATGTCCCTGTAACTTAATGGTTCAGCAAAAGAGACTGATAGAGTAAGTACCAGACTTAAAAATAAAAAAAATAAGTACTGTGCTTGATTTGTTCAATTAAAGCCCTTCAAAGCTGTGCCCTAGCATGGTTGTAGTCCAATGACTGAAACAAGTAAAAGAAGATAAAAGTAGAAACTTGATGAATAAGTGATGAAATCTTGTTAGAGTTTGTGAATTCGGTTTCAACTTGAGTTCATATGTGCACATATATGCATTTAATGACATATTGAAGCTAACTTCTTCAAAATATATTTTACAATAAAATAGTAGGAAAGATGATGTTTACCGTCCAAAATATTTCCCCATCAGTTCTGCCATAAGATATTTCAACAATTTAGCTGTTTATACAGTAGATCAGTATGTTCATGCTCACATAATTTGAATGAATCAGCAATTTGAAATATCTCCATGTATTATTATTATTATTATTATTATTATTATAGCTGGTTATGTTGTATAATGCTAACCACTCACCTGTGAAATTGTACTGCTACTTATTTTCAGCTTAGTAGATTAGATGTGCTATGTAAATTAAAATGTCTTATCATGGGACAGGAAAGGCTTGAGATAGGTTTTTAAGCTTATTTTCTTTAGGTGCCAGTAATTGAGCCTCCTACCTATGTATTAACTACACTTGGTTTTTTTTTTATATTCCATTTGTCACTGTTGCTTTTTAGGTATGAGAATCTTGTAGTCTTTTTAAAGATTTGTTGTATTTGCCAACTTTTCAGTAGACAAATTACATTTGATTCATTGAGCTACTTAGATATTTCAGCTCAAAACTGTTCAAGAGGTATTGCATGTAAAGTATCAAAATAGGATTTTAATTTGTGACTTAGAATTTGAACCTTCTCATGAGTTAGGCTACTCTGACCTCACTTGGCCTTGATTTCTATCAGGTTTGAGGGTCAAGTTGTTATCACATTAAGATATCAGAATTTCTTCCTGGAACAATCTTTTATAGTTTGCTCTTATAATACGAGTTCATTGGAATCTGTCCAAGATTTTCAAATGTATGATATTGCTTGTTTTTTTGGTTAGGTGCCAACATAATTCCCCATTTGATGTCTGTTGTTTGTTTTGCCTGTTTACAAACTGCTGCAGGCAGATGTCATTTTCAGTAACAAGTGATTTTGCTGACCTCTTTACTGGAAAAAGAATTTGGTAACTAGGTTTACCATAGCATCTGCGTATGTGTGTATGTGAACAAATAGGATATTACTTTTCTTAAAATATTGTAAAAACGTTTATCTGCTATACATTTCCTCAGCTGACCGATCTAGCAACCACATCTAAGATTGAGTTGGTATGTTAGAATTAGTCATTTGGCTATTATTAATTATTCAATCTTGGGTTCATTATACCAAATCTGGCAGTAGATGATAAGTTAAGCTGGAAGACATTATCAGAATGAATAATTGGCTGGAAGAGATCTCATTAATGAAAGGTAATTCTAATTAAAACAAAAAATTATAGGATTAATTATTACCATTTCAACAGGGCTCATCTTACTTTTCTTAAAATATTGTAAAAACAGATGATAGAGGTAGGTTATGTCCTAGTAGTACACTCTCTAGTGATGACTTCACTTTATCTTGGTAACCTAATTAGTATTGATAGAGAAGTCAGTAATAGTTTAGTGAAAAAGATTTAGCGGTTAGAAGATTAGAGAATGTTATTTATTTATAACAAGTGGATGGTTGCAGGTTTGTGTGTCAGTAGTGTGATTCTGTATTCTAGAAGATCAGTGAAGGCTGCACTTAAAAGAGATTATGTGTATTAATCTGGATATTTATTATCAAGAATTTGGTTATTATTATGAATCTGGATATTTATTATTATGCTGAGTTACTGAAGACTGGATCTTAGGATTTACTGTGCCATGTATCTGGAAAATAAATCCTTTTAATTGAAACTGTTATGATGTTGGCCTGGGTGAACCTATTTTCTCATAGCTTTTATTGGGATCTCTGACATTGACACAAATTGAGGGAGGGACATTGTTGATTGAATCAATCCAATACATGCTTGGTACTTATTTTATCAACTCTGGAAGAATGAAAAGCAAAATGTAATCCAGCAGTAATTGATTTTGCAATGTAAAGAAATGTAATTAAATACTACTAGATGTTTTGTCTTGTACACTTTCAATTCTGTCATAATTTGATTTGATTTGGTCAAGCCTTTTGAGAATGTATAAGGAACAGACAGACAGACAGACAAAGACTTTTATATATATATATATATACTAGCAGAAATACCCGGCTTTGCCCGGGTTAAAGAGAATAATGAAATCTAAAAACGCCGTCTAGACTACGCAACACTCAACTGTTAGTAGCTACGATACCATATTTCTACATTAATAACTCTCCAATCCATGCCAGCATGGAACATAGACATTAAGTGGAATGCCAGTCTCTCATCTAGGAGGGCCTTGAAATCAATGTTACCAACTGGGGACTATGTGTGTCGTAGTGATAATAAAAAGACCCAAAGGAGGTCTGCAACGAAATAATTTTACTCAACACTTTGCAAGTGAATCAGTGGAGGCAAAGATGCGTCTCATTTACTTGACAATTTATGCACCACATTGCAGAAATCTGTACCGTTGAATTACAAATAATGCTCATCTGTTATGTTCGGGTTAAAATTTCATCAACATCAAAAATATATGAATTTTGATGGGAGTTATGGCCATTATACATAGAATATAATTTCCAAATTTCATAAAGATTCGTTCAGTATTTTTGACGTAGTTTTGGATAAGAAAACAAATGACTAATGTGTGTGTTTGTGTGCATGTGTTTGTGTGTGATGGGTGTATATATGTATAGATATCTGTATGCATGTATATATATATATATATATATATATATATATATATATATATATATATATATATATATATATATATATATATATATATATATATATTACATGTACATCTATATATATATATATACATCTACACATATGTATACATATACATGTATGCATATAGATCTATATCTATATATATATATTCTTTGCATATACGTGTACATATACATGTATATGTATACATATACATCTCTTTCTCTCTCTTCTCTCTTTCTCTCTCTTTCTCTCTTTCTCTCTCTTTCTCTCTTTCTCTCTTTATCTCTCTTTCTCTCTTTCTCTCTCTTTCTCTCTTTCTCTCTCTCTGAAAGTATCTGTCATTACAGTATCGAAATGTGATTGTTTCAGTTAGTGGAATAACGTGTACATATACATCTATATGTATACATATACATCTCTCTCTCTCTCTTTCTCTCTTTCTCTGAAAGTATCTGTCATTACAGTATCGAAATGTGATTGTTTCAGTTAGTAGAATAGTTTCATTTTTAAAGTGAAAGTATTTGACAGGAGTGTTTTTGTTTCACTTTTGACACGTAATACTTAAATAGTGGAGGAGATATTATGTTGCCGTGGGCTCGAACTCTGCAAGAAGTTAAAATTTTTTTTTGACTAAAACACAACTGGAACCCTAAGTAAGGCATGTGTAAAATTTGAATGAAATTGGTTGCGTAGTTCTCGAGTTTTAGGGATTCACACACACAGACAGACAGACAGACAGACAGACACACATTCTCATTTTTATATATATAGATACATCTACACATGTGTATACATATACATGTATGCATATAGATCTATATATATATATATATCTATGCATATACGTGTACATATACATGTATATGTATACATATACATCTCTTTCTCTCTCTTTCTCTCTTTCTGAAAGTATCGAAATGTGATTGTTTCAGTTAGTGGAATAACGTGTACATATACATCTATATGTATACATATACATATACATCTCTTTCTCTCTTTCTCTCTTTCTCTCTTTCTCTCTCTCTCTCTTTCTCTCTTTCTCTCTTTCTCTCTCTCTCTCTTTCTCTCTTTCTCTCTTTCTCTCTCTCTCTCTCTTTCTCACTTTCTCTCTCTCTCTCTTTCTCTCTTTCTCTCTCTCTCTGAAAGTATCTGTCATTACAGTATCGAAATGTGATTGTTTCAGTTAGTAGAATAGTTTCATTTTTAAAGTGAAAGTATTTGACATGAGTGTTTTTGTTTCACTTTTGACACGTAATACTTAAATAGTGGAGGAGATATTATGTTGCTGTGGGCTCGAACTCTGGAAGAAGTTAAATTTTTTTTTTGACTAAAACACAACTGGAACCCTAAGTAAGGCATCTGTAAAATTTGAATGAAATTGGTTGCGTAGTTCTTGAGTTTTAGGGATTCACACAGACAGACAGACAGACAGACAGACAGACAGACAGACAGACAGACAGACACACACACACACACATTCTCATTTTTATATATATAGATATATATAGAGATTACAATTATGACACCTATGTTAGTTTTGATATCGAGATGGAAAAAAATCAACCTTGTTTGTAAAATATTTTAGATCTGGGTTTGCATCCTCTAAGCAAGTTTCAGTTTCATTCCTGCACTTATGATTGTATGATCATGATTTTGATTCCCAGACTGGTTGGTCTGTTGTGTTCTTGAGCAAAACACTCCCATCTCACATTGCTTTGTGATCACTTTGATATCTGGTGTGTGTCACTCTGTGCTCCTGTACAGGTCATATTGACTTGATGGTGAGAGTGAACTAATGTACACCACAAACATTTGATCACTATAAGCAAATCATGTGTACAGGTTGCTCTGCTTGTAACTGAAGAACCCTTATCTGTTGTCTACAATATAAAGAAAGGTATGACAACAAAAGCTCATGTCTAGCTAACCCTGGCTATTGTATTAGTCATTAGCTAAAACTGCACCATGTCACTATACTGTGTATATGTGTGTCCGTGTGCGTTGCAGGGTACTTTTGACTAGAGGATTTTTTCATTCTTTTTCAATATATATGAAATTTCAAAGAAAATATTTTTCCAACTGTAGATGTATGAGTTTTATTTGCTGCTTTCTTTGTTACAACTAATTTTTATGTTTATTGATCAGTATATGCAACAGAGATGACAACACTGGTGTAAGTAAGTATTATTGTAAGGGCAGTGTGAGACCTGATGAGAAGGATTAGTTGTTGTTAGGATCTGGTGCTGATATACCTACCTATTAACATCACAGGGAAAAACAAGCTTTAAGGAATAGTGATGGTGTTATTTTTCTTTTTATCATTTAGGTGTAGGACTGTAGTAAATGGCAGAACTAGTAAAGTGGTAGATAAATGTCTATTAGTGTTTAAATGCTTCACTTTGTATTCTGAATCTGTGGACTTCAGATTGAAAATACTTTCTGTAGGATTTAGCTGATCCATGAAATGTATATTTTTATAACATGTTAATACTTGTTTTTATTTGTAGTTGTCTGAGTTTGAATGGAATATCTAGGAATCGTGCCTGTTATAGTTTTCACACATGTTCTCTTTCTCGACTCTCTTGACAGTTTTAATGTAAGTTTTGATTGTTCCAGGAAGAACTTTTGGTATCTTAATGAGATAAGATCCTGGCCCTCAAACCCATTGGAAATCAGGACCATTCAGCCAATCAATGTTTGTAGTTATTTGTCCATGAGTGTGTTTAAACTCTTTTCAAACAATATTGACTCCATATATTAGTCTGTTTTTTGAAGGTAGCAAATTGGTAGAATCATTAGAGCATTGAATTAAATGCTCTGTGGTAAAATTCCTTCTTCAGATATTCTTAGATGGAGTCGCTGCTAGTATTGGATGGGGTGTCTTGTGGTATTTGTTCCAGCTCTTTAAGTTATGAGTTCAAATTCCACTGTGGCCTACATAGGTGGTAGACTTATCCCTTGATCTGGTCTTTGGGTGCTTTTACTGAATGCATACAACCCCATTGCATGCGACTCCTTTGCATGCATTCAAGTTAGGTCTCTGATTAGAGGATACTTTTCTCCCTTCCTTTTATCAATCTTGAAGGCCCTGAAAAGGGTCATGAGCACTGCTTCCCTTCCTGACTAAGCAAAGAAAGAAAAACAGTGTCTGTTGGATGTGAAAGTTACATTCAGCATCTTTCAATCTCATGTTAGTAATACTTAGCAGAGACCTCAATGGAGAGGTCTCTGCTTTGAGACCTCCATTGAGAGGTCTGCAGAGACCTCTCAATGGAGAGTAATACTTAGCAGAGACCTCTCAACGGAAATTAGTGCACAGTTAAATTGGTAGCATTTGTAGTGGATTAGAGAATATATATAGACATCCCATTATGTTCTGATTTCAAATCTAGCTGTGGTCAATCTTGTCATTCTACTGGAACTGATAAAATAAATGCTTGTCAAGTATTAGGATTAATATAATCAATTATGTTCTTCCCTAAATTCGTGGTCCCGTGCCTATGTTAGAAACCATTCTTATTACCATTTTTATTGGCTATCCATATTGCCTAACCTGTACTGAATATAACCCAGTTTTATTATCATCATTATTGGGTTTACAGACAGTATCATCACCAGTAATAGCAGCATAGGCATCATCATCATCATCATTTGGTATATGTTTATTGTATATGTTCTTATTGACTAAATATATTGTTTGACATTTCTCATGTCTCAGTTTATTTATGAATCTAACATGAATTTAACATTTTCTTTTCTCTAAGATTTCTGATGCTGTGCATTTTGTGCGTAATGCTTTGAAACAGTGCAGCGATCATATTCATTCTCTACATCTGCTTGTGCTGCTGCTATCTGCCCAGAAGCATTATGAAGAAGCTGTGCAGTTTCTTGAGACAGCTCTACAAGAATATCCTGAAAACATAAGGTAACAGTTACTATTTTTCATTCTTGTTTTCCTTGCATTCTACACTTTTTCTAATGCATAAACTGTGTTGTTGAAACATTTATATATATATATATATATATGTGTGTGTATATATATATGTGTGTGTGTGTATATATATATATATATATATATATATGTGTGTGTGTGTGTGTGTGTATATATATATGTGTGTGTGTATGTATGTATGTATATGTATGTATGTATATATATATTTGTGGAGGTGCAATGGCCCAGTGGTTAGGGCAGTGGACTTGCAGTTGTAGGATCGTGGTTTCGATTCCCAGACTGGGCGTTGAGAGTGTTTATTGAGCGAAAACACCTAAAGCTCCATGAGGCTCCGGCAGTGAGTGGTGGCGAACCCCACTGTACTCTTTCACCACAACTTCCTCTCACACTTCTTTCTTCTTGTTTCTGTTGTATCTGTATTTCAAAGGGCCAGCTTTGTCACACTCTGTGTCACACTGAATCTCCCTGAGAACTATGTTAAGGCTACACGTATCTGTGGAGTGTTCAGCCAAGCCACTTGCACGTTAATTTCACGAGCAGGCTGTGCCATTGATTGGATCAACTGGAACCCTCGTTGTCGTAAGAGTGCCACAATATATATATATATATATATATATATATATATATATATATATATATATATATATATATATGCATATATATATATGCATATATATATATATATATATATATATATATATATATATATATATATACATATATATATATATATATATATATATATATATATATATATATATATATATATATATATATATATATATATATATATATATATATGCATATATATATATATATATATATATATATATATATATATATATATGCATATATATATATATATATATATATATATATATATATATATATATATATATGCATATATATATATATATATATATATATATATATATATATATATATATATATATATATATATATATATATATATATGTATACATACATATATATATATATATATGTGTACACACACACACAAGTTGTTGGAGCAGATAATTTACGTTTGGATTCACCCCTTAATATATTAATTGTTGTTCAGACCCAAGTCAACCCTGATCATTGGTATTGTTGTTGTTGTATAACTCCCAAGCCAACACTGATCTGTCTGACCTATTGTCAAAAGTGCTTCAGTCATGTCCATACTGCTTTTTCCTCAGGTATAATGGCTCTAGGACTGCATAATCCTAATTGTCCTTTCTTTAAGATGGTTGGATGTGATTTGAGAGAGATTTGGCTGCTCTTTCTAGTAGCTTCAGCAGCCACACAGCAGTGCCCTTGTCCCAGTTACTTAACTGATAAATACTAGAGGCATATTCAGCTTAGATTTATGGGTAAAAACAATGTCTATATTTCTCCATATTTCTTTTATAAAGAAGGGCTCTACTCCAAATGTTACAAACTTATTCCATTTTGGAAAGTTTACTGACTTGATGTTTGTCACCACAGACCATGACTGAATGTTCTGATGTTGATCACAGCAAGATTTGAAATTACAACATTTAGAATAATGTGTCTTGGCTGGAAGTGCCATAAGATGATTAGGTGTAGCTTATAAGCACAAGTGTGGCTGTGTGGTTAAGAAGCTTTCTTCCCAACCAGTGGTCTTGGGTTCAGTCTCACCAGGCGAAATGCTTGGCAGCATTTTGTCTGTCTTCATGTTCTGAATTCAAATGCCGTCGGGCTCAACTTTTGTCTTTCATCCTTTCGGGGTTGATAAATTAAGTACCAGTTATGCACTGGGATCAATGTAATCAACTAGTCCCCTCCCCTCAAATTTCAGGCCTTGTGCCTATAGTAGAAAGGATTATTATTATTATTAAATTGGCAAGCTGGCAGAATCATTAGTGTGCTAAATGAAATGCTTAGTGTTATTTCGCCCGTTCCTACATTCTGAATTCAAATTCCACAAAGGTTGACTTTACCTTTCATCCTTTTGGGGTCGATGAAATAAGTACCAGTTACACACTGGGGTCGATGTAATTGACTCATCCTCTCCTCCAAAATTACTACCCTTGTGGTAAAATTTGAAACCATTATTATTATTATTAGGCGCTGGACAGACGGACCCGTTAAACTGCTCGGGGTCTGGGTCGGTCCGGACCTCCAGTTGGAGTAAAACTGGGAAGAAGTGACGAACAGGGTGGCCAACCTCACCCAGAAATGGGCTGAGAGGAAGCTCTCCTTGAAAGGTTGAGCGGAGGTAGCGAATGCGTACATCGCATCCGTCATCTATTACCGTTTGACCGTCGTCCCTTGTCCCGACCGCTGGTTAACCAAGATAGTACGCTTGCTCTTCAACTTTTTGTGGAAGGGTCAGGTACCACTGGTCAGGCGCTCCATCTGCTGTCAACAGCCGCTGAACGGAGGCCTTGGCATGCCGTGGTTGCTGATGCGCAAACATGCGCTCAGGCTACGACATCTCAGGCGCTTCCTGGACGGTGAACAGGTGTGGTCGCCTTTCGTCAGACGCGATTTTCCGCAGCTCGTTTCTTTAACAGAGCTGCAATCCTGGATCAAACGTAGACCGAGAAAGGGCGCTTGGCACCTTGAGTGCCGCCAAGCTCTCACCGCCCTCAGTCGGGCGGGCAGTGCGATCGGTAGTAGATCCACTCTAGCTTTCTATAGAGGGTTAGTGAGAGAAAAGTGCGACGACGTTCTTGGGGAAACTCTAGGCGTCGATGATAATCAGCTAAGCAGTCTGTTCAGGAGAACTTTCGGGCCGGGGCCCATGGATAATTTCCAAAGGTCCCTCGCCTGGCAGTGCTACCGAGGTGCGCTACCTGTTCGAGATAAACTCTACCGACATGGAAGTGCCGTCAACCGGGCCTGCCCGAGGTGCGCTCAGGACGACGAAACCGTTCTGCACGCACTCGTCCAGTGCCCGAGCATTGCTGACCTGTGGGTCTATATCGAACAGCTACTGTCACGTGTAGGACGGATCCGGCTATCAGCTGGATCCATCGTGAGAATTGACCCGCCGACCTCCTTTAACCAGGAGGGCAAGGCAATTTTCCTATGCCTAGTGGCTGTAGCGAAAGAGGTGATATGGTGGACCCGTTTGAAAGGGTTAAAGACAGACACTTTCCTCTTTGGCCAAGGCCTCATCAACTTTTTCAAGTTCCACTTGAAAAGGAAGATGAGAGTAGAGAGGGAAGTGCTGTCTCATAGCAAATTCGTTGAAAGATGGGTGACTGTTGGAAAAATGGCCAGTATAAACGGACCAATTCTGAGAATACACCTGTAGAAAAAAAAAAAAAAGGTAATGTAAAAGGAGAAAGGGCTCTATACCCCTTTCTTATTTTTTCTGACCAGGCTCCCGTGGTTTTATGGGTTTTTCCACGTGTAACCTTTCCTTTTTCGAAGCGCTTCCCCCTTTGGGAGTTCTACTTATTTATTTATCTATTTATTTATCTATTTATTTATTATATCTTTCTTCGTTTTCTTCCTCTGTGTAGACGAACTTTCCTACCTTTTTGGACAAAACCTTTTGTAACCTTCGTCCTGTCTTTGTCCTTATATGTCTTTAATTGATATTAGCCCTTGTGGCCAATAAAACGAATTAATTATTATTATTATTATTATTATCAAAACATTTTACAGTTTGTTGCTAACTAAAGCTAGACTTGAAGAAGTATGTCTTGGACCAGAAGAAGCTTTGGTTACGTGCAAACATATGTTGAAACTATGGAAAGATTTACATGAAATTCATCAAGAAGAGTAAGTATATTTGTATTTTTGCAAAATGTTTTTCTTCGTCTATTTTCTTGTTTGATGTTGTTACGTGGTCATCCATATGAAAGTAAAGATCCATGGCATTTTGTTGCTAAATCATCACATGGAAAGAGACCATAAAAAAAATGAAATATCTGAATGGAAGATATATTGTAATATGTGTTTCTTTATGGGTTCCTGCCTTAGAATTCACTGCAGGTATTATGTTGGGTCCCTGTGGGAAAAATTCTAGATCTCTTACTTCATGTAGAGAATAAAAATAGGTTTCTAGAGCTGCTGGAGAAAAAAAAATCATTTGTGATAAACTGTTGCTATATTGCAGAGTTTGTTTCTCAGCTATTTAATATTCATCCAGCTCCTTCTATTATACTTTTGTCACCCTACCTCCCAGGGCTGATAATCTTGTAAACTGCATGCTAGTGGCATGAAAAAAGTACCTAATACATGTTGCATGGTTGTTAGCTTTCAGAAGGGCATCTAGCCAGAAAAACCATGCCAAAGCAGACTCTTGGGCCCATTGTATCCTATCAAACCATCCAACCCATGCCAGCATTTTTGTGTATCTGATAAATTGACATTTTATTTTTATTGTAAACTGCTTGATGAGAAAGAAGATGCCTATTGTTTTTTTGTTTTTTTTAAAGTCTCTTGTAAACTGTAAGGAAATAGGGATTACTGGTTGTAGTTAGTAATGTTAATGCTCATTGAGAACTACTTCAAGTAAACCCTTAACATAATGGACACACTGATTTTAATCTGCTGTTATAGTTGAGAGGCATTCACAGAATTTCATCTACCTTTACATTTATTTGCATGGTTTTCCTGCAGAATGTTGAAAAAAAATCAATAAAATTGACCCAGTGTAGTATCGGTACCTACTTTATTCATTATTGACTCTTATACATTACTCCTATCTATACAATACTATTGATGTGACTATCTTAGTCATTAATCATTTCTGAGCACCATGTTATTAAACCATATTACAACAACAACAACAACAAATTTTTTTTTTTTACTATTCATTTATTTATTTTATCTCTTTATCATTTATTTTGTAGTGGTTTTGAATCACAGTCAAGAGGACATATTGATCGAACAGCATTTGACAAAAGGAGTTTAGCTCAAATGCAACTGAATGAAGTCAGTGATCGAGATTCTGGTAAATGCATTATCATCATCATCATCATCATCATCATCATCATCATCATTATTATTATTATTATTATTATTATTCAGTAGTTTTATTTTTATAATGTGCTTTCACTTCACTACTGAGCGCAGCTCTGTGTGCCTTGGGTATGTGCTGTGGTTTGCTGTGATGCTTGTATGGTTACTGTATTGAAAGTGTTTTGCATAGGATGTGTGCAGTTATTATTATTATTATTATTATTATTATTATTATTATTATTATTATTATTATTATTATTATCATTATTATTATTATTATTATTATTATAGATGTTATTGTGTGGTTCCACTGTACATGTACCTGTGCGTAGCTCTGTGAAGCTTGGGTACACTGTGTTTTGTCTTCTTCCATTTGTGGGCTTTTCAATTATATTGAAAGTATTCTATATAATATATGTTCAGTGCCTAATAGTATTATTTTCTGTATTATGATGTAAGTCTTAGTGTTTCGGTTATATATTTGACTGTTGTTTATTTTTTCGTTATTATTCTCAAAGCACCTTTTATTGTGGGAGATTGTTTCTGTTTTTATATCATCATTATTGTTATTTTTGTTTTTGTTTTGTGTATGTATGTATGTATGTGTATTTTTTTTTGTTTTACTGTTGTGGTGAATCCATATAGCACCAATACCTAATTCAGACTATTTCACCTGCATTGCTAATGCCCCTGGGGAAGCATGAATGCCGTAAATCCCAAACCTGTGTGAAAAATTGAGTTCTATATAAAAAGCCATTAATATCATCATCATCGTCGTCATCATCATGATGCTCACCATCATCATAACGACCATCTTACATTTTTTCACTCTGGAGGTTTCTAACCTGTACTGGTATTTTTAGTTGGTATCTCTGAGTTTTCGGTTGTCACTCAGAAAATAGATTTAAAATGTGTGTGTATATATAAATATATATATAGTTTCCTTTGACACAGATAATGTCACCTGCAAAAACTAAGAGTACTGCTATAGATACCACACACACGCACACACACACACATGCACACACACACGCACACACAGAGAAAGTTTAGCTGTTCTGCCTTGAGTCTGTGTAAATAATGAAATTTTACCCTGGAGGGCTCACTAAATCAGGAGACACATAGCAAAAGCAGTTTTAACAGCAATAACAACAGCAGCAGCAGCAGCAGTAGCGGCAGTTATTAAGTGTAGTGGTTGGTAGTATCAGCTTTGCTGACTATTTTATGGAAGGTCATAAGTAGGTTTATCAGTTTCTGTATTTCTTTGCAAATTCTGTTTACTGAATGTGTAAAAAAAAAAATTAAGTTTGGTAATTTATTACTACTATCTTGTCTATTATTATTATTGAACTAAAATCTGAATAATTCATGTGTGTGTGTGGTGGGGGAGGGGTGTAGGTGAGCAAATGAAAGAAAGTAGCATTCAACATGTTTAGTTGGGGTTGTAAGTATTTAATAACAGACTGACTCAGCTCCACATTACTTAAAGTTTTGTGAGTGCAGAACTGTCTAAATCTTCAAGTGTATGGAGTCAGAGTGAAGATAAAGTAAAGTTAATTCTAAAAGTGGCTGCTATTTGGGCTTCTATTGGTCAGCTTAAGTCATATGTTTAATTTGGCCAAGGAACAACTAACATTGATCCAAAGGGTTGCTGATACCAAGTGACTGAAGGCATCAAGATGATGTGTTACACAAATGCTGGGGATCTGTTGATCAGCCATAGAATGAATGATTCTGTCCTCTAGGAGATGGGAATGAAATAAAAGTTGGTGACAATGGTTAGAGAAAACTGTATTATTTTGGCTAGGTTATCAGGGCTGAGAACCTCTATACCCACGTCTTTGGGCTGTGTGAACAGAAACGAGCATGGTAAGTACAAAGATGAGCAATGCCTTCAAGGACTGGAGGGAAAGGAACCTGGTGGAATGTACGGCCGCAGCAGATTACTGTGGTGAGGAGTGGTGATTGTGCCTGATGCCTCCTGACCCTCTGCCATGAAAATGGACATACTCGTGTTATAAATTATTGCTTCTATCATTAATCATTCATTTTTGTGGGGCAGTTTATAGAGTATCAATAAACTAGGGTATTTCCTTGTTTAGGTTTATTTTATGTTCTGTGGTGCAGGCGTTACATTTGTGAAGTGACAGGAAAATGTCACACTTGTATGCCTAATGTAACAGTTGAAGTCATGTATTTTACAACTTCCATGTTGGTCATCAGATTTATAAATCATATTAGTTATTGTAGCTTATTTGTTGGTTTGCATGCTTGTGGCTTGTTATTGATAAGTTAGTTTTTAGTTTTAGTATTTTATCTGTTATTAGTATTAGTTTATGATTTGAAGTATTGCATTTTGCATTCTAAGATTTTTGATACTGTGTTCATCCATTCTCTAGTTAGTATGCATTTGTTTCATACAGTACACTTTATGCGTGGTTTGTGTATATTTGATAGATGTCATATCTGATTATTTGCTGTGTTATATTTTTCCCAGGATTGTTTTGCGGTTTGGTATTGATAGCTTCTGTATTCTAGTGTTTCATTTGTGGAAGAGAATGCAAATGCTTTCCTAAGTAGAAATTTTACTATTGACATTTAGTATATGTGTGGGCATTTGCTGTCTCCGTGTAAGTGTATGCATTTATCTGTATCTTTGGTGTAAATGGGTATACTGTATTTGTTATTTTCTATCTGAATGTTTATGTCTAGAAATGAAGTCATTATGTTGCTGGGGTTTTACTTCTACTGTTTTGGCTGTTGAATTTTTGTACATGTTGATTTTCTAGGTCTTCCTTTAATTAGTCAACATCCTCTGGTGTTTCCATTACCATGAATGTATCATCCACATAACTAGTGTATATCATGTTTATATCTTGCTACTATTTTCTATTGTATCTATATAGAAAGCCACAAGTATGGGCTGGGAGGGAGAACCTGTAGTTACTCCATTTTTTTGGCTTATATAGTTTGCCTTGGGGACAACAAAGGAATATTTCTGTTGTACATCACTACTAAATTTTTTCAGTATGTTAGCTGGTATCATGGATGATTTCATTGTTACCTGTTTGTGTACAGTATCTAATATGGTTTCTATTGTTTCTGCCAGTGGAATGCTGGTAAACAAACTTTCTGTACCTAGGGTAGAGATGTTGCTTACTTAGGTAGTTTCTTCTAAAATCTCTAGGAATTTTTCAGGTGATCATATACTTTATCTCTCTGGGGTGTATTGTTAGATAACATTATCAAACAATACACATTGGAGAGAGAGAGAGAGATACAGTATACTGTTTCTGATTAGGGAGAGGAAATGTTTTGCAACACTGGTTTTTACACAATATAGAATTTCCTTTCCTAGTGTTTTCAGTGGGGTTATTAGTTGGTGTTGGTGAATATGTTATTCTTTCTTTTAATGATTCAGGATTACTTTTGTTGTTGCATTTGACCTTTTTGTAAAAGATTCCATTAGGGAAAAAGAGAGATTTCTCATCTACAGGAAAAACATACATTCAAATTCATGTTGACAATTTGCTTACATTGAATTTGGGCTCATCTCTTCTAATACGCAGGAGGTGAAATAAACCACTGTCATTTTGAATTGTGTATGTGTGTGTATGCATTCACACATACATACATATGCACGTATACACGCACGCATGCACACGCACGCATGCACACACACACACGCACACACACACACACACACACACACCACACACACACAAACACCACACACACACACACACAAACACACAAGCACACGTACACACACACACACACACACGCACACACACACACACACACCCTTCTTGTACTGCTGCTTATCATCTCATCCTACCTGAGCCACTCCTGTTTTTTTCACATTCCCTCCCATACTGATATTTATATCATTGACCATGCTTCCATCCTTGTCCATCATTCACTACATTCAGCTCTACTCCTATCTCCGACCATCTGTCTTGCTCTCCTTTCACATTCATATGAACTTACTTTCCCATTCTTGTTGATCTTTTGCTGGTTTCTCTCTAGTACTCTGGGAGTATTTTCTGTCACTCCTTGTACTCTGGGAGTATGTTTTGATACCATTTCTCCACCATCTTTGTCTTCTTTCCAGCTACTGCCACCTACCTATATATAATGCAATGTAGCCTTGTATTTCCTCATATTAAAGCCCAAAGGTTCTTACCATGTTTTACTTATGGACCCTTTTGATTAATATTTTGCCTAAGTGGATCCTCATAGTCACATGATGTTTAAAAAATCTTTTTATATTTTTATAACTAGATGTTACTAGGAATTGCATTAAAAAATTATGATATTTTGTTTATTGTAGAAGTATAACCAATTTATTATTCATAAATTTTAACAACAAAATTTTGTATGGACCTCCAAGGGTCATATGGACCCTGACTGAGAACTACTGTTTTAGCCTCTCAACACCTGGCATAAAGCCATTTTCCTCTCTACTACAACCCTGTTCAACTAAGAAGGCTTTTTGTTTGTTTTGTGACTTACTTGACAACCTCACTAGTGCTGGTGACATAAAAAAAAGCACCCAGTAGACTCTGTAAAGTGGTTGGCATTAGGAAGGGCAACCAGCTGTTGAAATCATGCCTGAGGAGACATCGGAGCTCAATGCAGTCCACTCACTCATTTAATCCTGCCAAACCATCCAACTCACTCCTGCTAAAATGGAAGATGGACATTGAATGATGATGATGATAATGGTGATAAAATACATTTATAGCCACCTACATACATATACTCTTACCTATACTTTTGTATATTTTCATAACTTGATGTGAAATGATCACTAATATAGGGGATTGTTTTTAATCTATAATGCTTCCTATATTATAACTGTATAATGTGTTATCTCTGATGCTGCTAAATTATTTTTGTTATCAGGTCTATCCCTTTTGCAAAAAATTCCATTTAAGAGAACAAAGATTATTCATCTATAGGAAAAACATATGGTGTATCCATCATACCTATTCCACTACCAATTCCCAGGAAACCAAATCATAAAGCTCTCTTGATATATATATATATATATATATCATCAACATCATCATCAATTAATGTCCATTCTTCCATACTAGCATGGGTTGGATAGTTCAACAAAAAAGCCAGAGGGCTGCACCAAGCTCCAGTGTCTGCTTTGACATGGTTTCTACAGGTCATTGCCCTTCCTAATGCCAACCACTTTACAAAGTGTATTTGCCTACATTATTCTATATTCTATAATTATTGAAATGTAACCTCTCTTTTGTTTTGAATTGTGGTCTATCAGTGTCCCTGGACAACTTTTTGCTCTGTATATTGGTTCTATGGGTAATTAGTGATTTGCGGAAATAATTCATTATGTGGTAACACCTGGCCATGTGTATAAGGCCAATGACATCTGTGAAACAATTTCGCAAACTCTCTTTGGTTTTTGATGCTGTAAACAAACATCAAGTTACCTGCCCACCAACCAGATACCTCACTCCTCATCTTGTCTTGTTTAAATCATTAGGGCTTCCAGCAATAATGTTGGCAACATGAAAGGTAGGTCTGGGGGGATTGCAGTGATGCCAGAGTAGATTTGAGTGGATGTATGCTGTGTACAAGAGACAAAATGAAGGGGTGGTTTAGCTAGATACCTCACAAGCAAGGAACCTTGATACAAAATTTTCACGATGGGTAGCAGTGATGGAATGAGTGGAGTAGGTATATTGTTGGTAATGAAAGTAGTCAGATTGTCTGATAGAATAATTAAGTTTAGACTAATCATGGGCATCACAATAGTGTGACAGTCAGGATTGGAAGATGAACAAAAGGATTATTTTCATGAGGTCCTCTTCTAAACTATCTTGTTATTAAATGATAGTGGCCTTATTATGTCAGATGTTAGACAACACCATGATGGTTCTGTGGTATATGTGGAAGCTCCTTGAGTTCTGACACAAAAGACCTAATGATTTGCAAAACTTAACTTCAGGAAACCTGCTAATTATTTGATCACCTACTAATCATGCAGGCTCAAATGCTAAAGAGATTACATACTCACCAGGAGATATGTCAGGTGACTACTAGTCATGAGACAGGAAATGAGACAGGTAACAAAGACATTCTTAGACTAAGAGCTATGTGGACTCCAAGATACAAGGCAACCTAGCAAGGAGTCTTGGAGTCCACATTCTTTGCAATGAGGCACTGTTTCAGTTCCACCATTACCACTTTCAGGCCATTTCTTTCAATATGATACTTCCTGTTCAGTGCCCTGTATTTTTGTTTGCATTTATGTTCCCCTTCTCTTTTTGGTCTAACACAGAAATGTCTTTTGAGAGCATATCTAACCCTGTCTGTATTCTTCTTTTCCACCATGGATCTTTTCTTTTGTCACTCCCATTATATTTCTTTTTCTTGACATCAACACCCACATTTTCTGCTACAACAATACTTGCTGCCTTGATCAAATTGTTTGATTATATGATGTTTTTTGTTCTGATGTATTTCAGAATTTCTTTCACATTTTTCGTTTCTTGGTTCAATTTCCACCAATCAACCTTTATAAGGTTGCAAATAATGTCACTATCGTTCTCCTATAGCCCTGCCTTCATTCTGCTATAGATTGCCTTTTGCCCATCTGTCATGTCACCATTAGTTTTATTGTCTTCTTCCAAACCATCTATGTGTCTCTCATCGAGCAAGCTATCACTGTTCCTCTCCTGTGGTTTATTTGAGATTTCACCTCTGTTTTCTGCTATGAGATTACTTTTATCAGTAGGAACTGTATTTTCATCATTTCCTCTGTAGATTATGTAAGGTTCTTAACTTATTTTGAGGGAAATTTAAAATACTCACAGGAAATTGTAGATATTCCAGTCTTTGAGAGTTATTTTTCAGTTGTCCTGCTGGGTTGTATTAATATTTCTATGTCTTCAGCTGCTGAATGGTTGGTTAGAGCAGCGAAGAACATGTCCAGACGCTGTCAAGGCTGGTGCTCTTATCATCACCATCATCATCATCATCATCATCATCATCATTATTATTATTATTATTATTATTATTATTATTATTATTAGGGCAGTAGATGGCAACATCAGAAGAGCAGCAAAAAAAGAATACCTTGAGGCATTTAGTTATTCTTTTTATGTTTTTGAGTTCAAATCCTGCCAAACTTGATTTTTGCCTTTTATTCTTCCATGGTCCATAAAGAAACATACCAGTTAAATACGACAGTCTATATTCTTCGCCAATATTTATGGCTGGCCTGTGCCTCTACTAGAAATCATTATTATGATTAGATTTCTATTATTAAGAAACAACATTAACTATTACTACAGCTATTGCTGCTGGTGCTGCTATTATTATCATCATTGTGGTTGTCGAAGGAAATTATTATTGTCTGGCTACCTGCAAGCAAGTCCAATTTAATGACTTAATTGTATTATTGGTAGTGAATAAGAAGTAGTGGCCATCACCACTGATGGTTATTAATATATAGCTAAAAACACCTAGCGTGATTCTTCCTGCTTTATTTTATGACTTCTTACTATAATTTCCTTGTCTTTGCAGTTATCTGGTTATTGTCTCAGGCAACTTATCAATCTTCTTTGACATTCACAGTGGTGGGAACAACATATTTTCCTAACAGTATCTTGCCCATTCTCTCATTGCAGTTAATTTCTCTTTCTTCCTTCCTTCCTTCCTTCCTTCCTCTCTCTCTCTCTCTCTCTCTCTCTCTCTCTCTCTATATATATATATATATATATATATATATATATATATAGCAGCTAAAAAAGCTGAGAATCCCACAGATAGCATCACCTGTAACTCACAAAGGCAAAAACAAGAAGAAAAAACAATGAAAAACTAACCAATTCTGACGTAGGAAATTGATTATTTATCAATCATAATCCCCAAACGAGTCTACTGTTAAACGCCGGAATTGGTTAGTTTTTCATTGTTTTTTCTTCTTGTTTTTGCCTTTGTGAGTTACAGGTGATGCTATCTGTGGGATTCTCAGCTTTTTTAGCTGCTATTTCTGAACTTCGGTATTTGGTGAAGCAAATATTTGCTGATCCCTTAATTATATTTATAAATATATATGAGCTTTTAAATAAGTTCTCCACCAATAATGGTGCTTTCATACCGATGGGCTTGGTAAAAATTATTAATTGTTAATTGATTTATTAATTAATAAATTGATAATCCTTTACCCTTTTAATTTGTAATAATTATATATATATATATATATATATATATATATATATATATATATATATATATATATATATATATATATATATATATTGATATTTATATTTATATCATTCAGTCTCTATTGCTCAACATTTATTTCTTTCAATTGCTGTCTCTCTATCATTACACTCTATGTCTGTCTGTCTGTCTGTCTGTCTGTCTGTCTGTCTGTCTGTCTGTCTCTCTCTCTCTCTCTCTCTCTCTCTCTGTCTCTGTCTCTCTCTCTCTCTGTCTCTGTCTCTCTCTCTCTCTCTGTGTCTCTCTCTCTCTTTCTCTCTCTCTCTCTTTCTCATTCGCTGTCATTTACTCTCTATAGCTCTTTGTCACTCTTTATTTCTCTATCATTTGCTCTCTATTGCTTTTCTGTTATTTCTTTCCTTCTTTCCTTACTCACCCCTATGGTTCTCTTTCATTTACTCTGTCCTTTTCTCTACTCTCTCTGTCTTCTATTTATTCTGTATCACCTTTTCTTTTCCTCATTTTTAATTTTTCACCTTCCTCTAGTCTTTCTCTCTCTCTCTCTCTCATTGTCTCTTAAACCCTTCATTGCCATATCTCTCCCCTTCCTGCCTCATCTGTCTCTCTCTATCTTCTACACACCTGTAATTAACCTGTTCCATGTAGCACTGTTGCTACTATACATTCTCAGTTTATTAACTATGATAGTTTCTCTAGAGAACGCCAGTTTTTATCTGTCTCATCGACCAGTTATTTCAACTGTGTTACTCAGATGACAGTAATACAACTTGAAACCCTACCCGTTTGTTACACTTTCATATTTCCTGCCAATCCTTCTTCCCAAAGTACAACTGAGCTCAGAACTGACAAGAATAAGGGGTTTGGGGAATGAATGTCGTTTCCATGATTTACTCTACTGAAATAGAATAATCTCCATTTACGAGGTTTCATCTTCAGTATATTTGTAAGATGTTCAGGGGCATAGTTTTAGCATATTATCATGCCATACAAATTTATCAGCTTTAAAAATTATTATTATTATTATTTCATATATGCACAACAGTTTAGACTGTTGGAAAAGAAAAATTCCTAACATCGGGCTACAACAAGTAACCTTAAATGCCAAGAACTCTCTTAAGTATTCTAGCTGTCCGTAATAACACTGTTTTCTGGAGCTGTACTAAACTAGGTGTTTATTATTATTATTATTGTTCAGTAGTTTTATTTTTATAACATGCTTTCACTTCACTACCGAGCGCAGCTCTGTGCGCCTCGGGTATGTGCTGTGGTGCTCTTATGGTTACTGTATTGAAAGTGTTTTGCGTAGAATGTGTGCAGTACCCAGTAGTGCAATTTTCTGTATGTTATATATATTTGTAAGTCCTGGTGTTTTTGTTATGTATTTGTCTGAATATTTTTTTATTATACCCAAGGCACCTACTATGATAGGAATTGTTTCTGTTTTTAGATTCCACATTCAAGTTATCTCTATTTCCAGGTCTTTGTATTTTGAAAGTTTTTCCATTTCTTTTAGAGAAACGTTGTCATCTGCTGGTATTGATACATCAATTAGAAAGCATTTTTTTTCTTCATGATCTTTGACAACTATATCTGGTCTATTTGCCTTAATTTCTCTATCTGTGTGTATTGGCATATCCCAGAGTATGGTTGCTTTCTCGTTTTCTGTGACCTTTTCTGGCGTGTGTTTATACCATCTTTTTTCTGTTGTTATTCCATAGTGTTGGCATAGCTTATTATTATTATTATTATTATTATTATTATTATTATTATTATTATTATTATTAAGGCAGCAAGCAAAATACTTACCAGCATTTCATTCATCTTTATGTTCTGAGTTCAAATTCTACCGAGGTTAGCTTTACCTTTCATCCTTTTGGGAGTCAATAAAATGAGTACCAGTTGAACACTGGGGTCGATGTAATCGAATAACCCCCTCCCTTCAAATTTCAGGCATTGTGTCTATAGTAGAAAGGGTTATCATTATTATTATCGTTATTATTATTATTATTATTATTCAAGTGGCAACCTGGTAGAATTGTTAGCATACCAGATAAAATGTTTAGTGGCATTTCATCCGTCTTTATGTTCTGAGTTCAAATTCCACCAAGGTTGACTTTGCTTTTCATCCTTTGGGGGTTGATAAATAAGTACCAGTTGAGCACTGGGGTTGATGTAATTGATTTACTCCTCCCCTTGAAATTGTACCAAAATTTGAAACCATTATTATTATTATTATTATTATTATTATTATTATCATGTTTGCTTCCCAGTCACATGGTTCCTGTTTCAGTCCCACTGCATGGCCCCTTGGGCAAGTGCCTTCTGCTATAGCCCTGGGCTGACCAAAGCCTTGTGTATATGTGTGTGTTATTTGTGTTTTTGTCTCCTTGCTTTGGCATTGTGTGATAGTTGTAAATGAGTGTCATCATGATGCAAACAGTGTCTTTTATTTCCAATCTTCTGGGTAAACATGTCTGATCATGAGGGAAATATTACCTTATTTGGTAATTGATGAGGGTTGGCAACAGAAAGGGCATCTGACTGTGGAAAATTCACCTCAAATTCTGTCTGACCAACGTGAGTATGGAAAAGTGGGTGCTAAGAAATTATGATGATGACAGTGATTATTATTGAAGTTGGTGTTGGTGGTTAATGGCAGATTTGTTGGAGTGATGAACTTAATTACCTTGCAAAAATCCCTTTACATTCTGAATTAAATTTATAGCAAGCTAAAATTTTTCTGTGATTCCCCTGAGGTTAATAAATAAACACCAGTCAAATAATATGATCATTAAAATTTCTGGCAGTTATGTATCTACATTAGAAATCATTATTATTGTTGTCGAAAGTGGTGTGTGTGAATGATATAATTGCTATAATCGTGAGCAAAACAGCTTGTGGTATTTAGCTGAATTCTTTGTTATTTAAATTCCTGGTTGAATTTATCTTCCCTCATTCAGAGGCCAATGAAGTACTGGTGTCAATATCATCAACTATAACCACATTCAAAATGTGTGGTTTTATGTCTCTGCTAGCAATCACTATTACTAATAAAGTTAAAGCGGTGAGCTGGCAGAATTGTTAGCATGCGAGATGAAATGCTTAGTGGTATTTCGCCTGTCGCTATGTTCTGAGCCCAAATTCCGCCGAGGCTAACTTTGCCTTTCATCCTTTCAGGGTCAATAAAATAAGTACCAGTTGAACACTGGGGTCAATGTAATCGACTCATCCCCACCTCCCTCGAGCTGCCCTTGTGGCAAAAATTTGAAATAATTTTTACTACTAAAGTTGGTACAGAAGAATTTTTAGAGTACTCTGCTGTATTTAATGATATTGTTTTACAATCTGAGTTCAAATCTCACCTGGGTCAGTAAATTATTGTTGTTGAAAGTGATTTCACAATATGGTAAATGTCAGCTTTCTTTTGTCCAGTGTTTATAAAAGAAAATGATTTAATTGACTGACTGTGCCACCTTCCACCAATATGTGGCCATGTACCAAAGTTATAAACCTTTATTATTAGTAGTTTTAATGCCTTTCAATATTTTTTTGTTTTGTTCCTCTGTATTCTGAGTCAAACTTTGCCTGGTTCAACATTGAAATTCATTCCTCTAGGGCAGTAGTTCTCAACTTGGGTCCACATGACCCCTGGCGGGGTCCAGATAAAATTTTGGGAGATCTATACAAGCAAAACAGTAAATTGGGAGCTCTTAGTTGTATTTTAAGGGTTCAATGAAAAAACTTTGCTTTAGATGTATTTATTACAAGAAACATCTTGGTTCCTTTTTCTAACACTTAACGTAGTTCGACATATTTTCATCCACTGAAACATGTTTTCAAAGAGAGAGCGATTGCAAACCTACACAAATGAATGGATGAAAAAGGAAATAGGAAGTTTGAAAGAATCATCACTAAAACTAGTTTTTAAGCACCAAATGGCTATGGGGTCCACCAGAGTAAAATAGTAATCAAAGGGTCCATAAGTAAAAAAAGGTTGAGAGCCGCTACATTGGTCACATTCTGGAAGTTGATTCATCTTACTGTACTCTTTGACCAATGCAACGTGTCATTATTGTTGTTACTATGATTACGGAAACCAATATAAATTATTATCATTATTATTATTTTTTACTTTTAATCTGCATGTTTGTTACAGTCACTTGCCGAGACACACCCAATGTCCTAGGGTGAGTGAAGGATAAGTGATGTTACAGCATGACTGGAAGCTTGGGGAGGAGAAGTAGTGAAATATCTTCATGTAATACAACACAGACATTTAAATTGATAGGGTTTTTCTAAGGATGTGGGCAGTACTTGTCAGTACAATCTTTTGGATTTCTCTGAGACATGGTTCTCCTGGGATCTTATCTAGATGTTTCTGATATCCCTTTTTTTATCATACCTGGGGCACCTACAATAACAGGAACAGTTCTTGTTTCAAGATGCCACATCTTTTGTATTTCAATATCCAGGTTCTTATATTTACTTAGTTTGTCAAGTTCTTTTTTATTATTATTATTATTATTATTATTATTATTATTATTATTTATTTTTGTTTTTTTGTTTTTTTTTTTTGTTTTGACTGTCTGCTTGTTCTGGGTTCAAATTCTGCCGAGGTTGACTTTGCCTTTCATCCTTTCGGAGGTCAATAAATTAAGTATCAGTTGAATGCTGGGGTCAATGTACTCAACTAGAACCCTCCCCGCCAAATTCCTGTCCTTGTGCCAAAATTTGAAACCATTATTATCATAATTATTATTATATTGATGAACATCATTTTTATTACTATAATAATGAACATTGTCACCGTCTTCATTATTCTCATGATGATGACCACTATTATTTTGTATTCATTTCACTTAATTGTTTTTATTCATTACTTGCTATGTCATCATCCAAAGACAGGCATAGGTCAAGGCTATCTGGTAGTTATTATTAGGTATATGGAGTGTGGTGAGTTGGAAGAATCATTTGCATGCAGACAAAATCCTTTGTAGCATTTCTTCTGGCTTTATGTTCTGAGTTCAAATGCCACTGAAGTCAAAATTGCCTTTCATTTTTTGGGGTCATGTAATTGCTTTGTGCTAAAAGAATTAGAAAGAATTATTATTAGATCATTGGAGCAACAGAAATTGTGGAAGATTGGGCACAATGCCTTGTATTATTTAGTTCTGTCACTTTATATTCTGAATTCTAATTTCAGTAGGGGTTACTTTGTTTTCAGCCTCCTGTGGTCAATAAAATAAGCATCAGTATCACACTAGAATCAATGCAATCAAATAAATCTATTCAGTGCATATTTGTGGTTATGTGCCAAACTTAGAAATCTTTGCTGCTGCTGCTGTTGCTATGATAAATATTATATGTGATCATGGAAAACTGTGAAATATTGGTTTCAAATTTTGGCACAAGGCCAGCAATTTTGGAGGAGGAATTAAGTTGACTATGTCAACTCCAATGTTTAACTGGTATTTATTTTATCAACCCTGAAAGGATGAAAGGCAAAATTGACCTCAGTGGAATTTGAACTCAGAATGTAAAGACAGATGAAATGCTTGCTAAGCATTTTTGCCCAGTGTGCTAAAAACTGTGAAATATTAGTTCTTGTTTAACCTAAGTTCAGGGCTAAACCAGTTGATTGAAACAGCTTATGTATGGAAACCCATGCCAGCATGGACAACAAGTGTTAAATGATGATGATGATGAAGATGACTGCATTATCTAATGTATTGTTCCTTTTTAAAGATAGTAAGCTATTTCTAATAAAGCAAGTGGTCAAATAGAGAATTCATTTTTGGCTGAAGCTCACTTGATATCAGTTTTAAATATTAGTTGTAAATAATAATGATGTTGATAATGATGATGATGATAACATCAATGGTGGTGGGCTATTTAACATACTGTTCACTTTGTTTTGTATTAGACTATGTTTCTAGCTTTGCTTTAAAAGAATTTTGGGATAATAACCCCTGTAGAGAACATGCAAGGATTTAATAACTAGTTTGTTTGACGCACATGCTTTCTCTGTGGATTTATCATTGTACAAATGCTTTAGAGCAAGGCAAGAAATATAGCCTTCTATAGGACTAATGAAATCATATGTTGTAGATTGTGCTACACAACTTTCTTTGTATTCTATTCCTTTACTGTTGAATTATTTATTGTATATTTGATCTTATTGTTCTATATCAAAAGAAACATGTTTATTTCTTTTCACAGGATCAATTCGTGCAGAATCAATAGCTGCATCTCGTGTGGAGCATGCTTTGTCTGAAGTGGCTTCTTCTATGAACAGTTCCTACGTCCCACGCCATGGTTCTCAACAGATTTGGATGCTACAAGCTCAGATATGGTTACATTTAGGTGCTGATCTGCTGATCTTTTTTATAATTCACTTCTAATATTATTTAATCACTGGCTAAAATCAACTTCTTTGTTTTTGTTCTGGAGGGAAACAAATATTTTCATAGTATTGCTAAATCCTGCTTTGGTATATAGCCAGGGAACTTATTAATTTGGAGCACTTAGATCAACAACAACAACAACAACAACAGCATCAGTAGCAACAATATATGAGTATCAAATTAACTCCAGGATGTTTATATTCTTACACATACACTTGTATATTCAAACACACACACACATATATATATACACATAAATACTGGGTACCTCAGAAAATGTACACACTCATTATTATATCATGTTTATTATGTTATACTCTGTGTGCGTGTGTGTGTGCATGCGCGTGCACACACACACACACACACACACACACACATAAAGAGAGAGAGAGAGAGAAAGAGAGAGCATACTAACATATTTATGATAAATATCGCTGTAGAATGTCTGTGTACATGTTGAGACACCTGTTATGTTTGTTGTAGAATGGGCGGTAGAAGTACTTATGTACTAATTGTTTAGCCGTTTTAAAAACAATTTTACAATCATTTTCCCATCATAGCTGGTATAGAATTGCTTTTGATAGTTTGGACATTTCCACATGAGCTATTAGACCAAATTGTTGTTGTTGTTGTTGTTGTTTAACCCCAGGTCGGTCCTGATCAAGAAAATTTATGTTCAAAGACATTCTAGATATGACTATCCTATTTTTTTTTACATACATATATAGAACTACAATTTTAGTTGTATTCCTTCTTTATTGAAGATTGCAGGGTTTAATTTGAGGAAGATTTAGCTGCTATTCATAGCAGGCAAGCAACCATGAAGAGGCTTCACATTTTACAGCTGCATCTTAATTGTTGAACTATAAAATGAGAATAGCACCTATTTTTAGTTGTTGGGGGAACAGAAAAAAAACCCCTTTTTTTGTAGCAATACCATGGGTTTAAACTCATGATTTGTTGTCTAGTTCCTTAACATTGCTTCACCCCTTGTATTAGCAGGTAGCCATTTTCCTGATTCTCTCTCGACAGGTGCCATGCTTACAGGTGTCAGGAGTCATGGGCCTAAATGCCAAAGTCTGGAAATTCATGGTTTTTCTTGGGAAAGATATAGCAGTGGTTTCCTGTTTTCTTCTGCTGGTTTATTTACAGCTTACTCTGCTTATCTCCCACTGGGCCTGTGAGACACATGTTGGAGAGTAGGGAGCAGCCTTCCTGTGTGTCCTGTATGCCTTAACCACAGGAACATCTTTCGCTCTGCAGCTCATAACCAGGGCTCTTGATAAGTACCACCACACTGGGACAGAGTGAACCTGGAAGTAGAAGGGACTAAGGAGTAATTCTGTTCTTCCCCAAACTCCTAAACTTCCTAAGTGGAACCTCACCACTAGAAGGAGTTTAATGTCTTACCTTGGACTTTTTCTTGCATATGGATATTGTGTGCTCTTTTGTGGTATATTTTAAAGAAAAAAATTTTGGGCATGTGTCTTCTACTATAGCCTCAGGCTGAACAAAGCCTTGTGAGTGGATTAGGTAGACGGAAACTGAAAGAAGCCCATCGTATGTGTGTGTGTGTGTGTGTGCGTGTGTGTGTGTGTGTGTCCCAACATCGCTTGACAACCGATGCTGATGTGTTTACATCCCTGTAACTTAGAGGTCCGGCAAAAGAGATCGATAGAAGAAGTACTAGGCTTACAAAGAATAAATCCTGGGGTCAATTTGCTCAGGTGGTGCTCCAGCATGGCTGCAATCAAATGACTGAAACAAGTAAAAGAATAAAAGTACTGGCAATGACTAAAACGTTATAGTTATGTTAGTTTGCATGATAAAGAGAATGTGGAGTATTGTTATATGGGAAAAGGTTCTCATTGAAGATGTAAGGAAGGGTCTATAGGAGTTGCGTGAGAGCCTCAATGCTGTATGGGAAAGAGAGATGGCAATTTTGAGAAGGACCGAGAGAATAATGGTGAGAGAAATGTGTGGTGTGAAGCTGTTTGATAAAAAGAGGACTGAGGACTTGATGGGGATGCTGGGGTTGGAGGAATTGGTGGAATGGCTGGCAAGGGGGGATGGAGTGCAGTGGTATGGGCATGTGTTGAGGAGGGATGAGGAGCATGTTCTGAGGAGGGTGCTTGAGTTTGAGGGAAATGGACCATGAAAGCGAGGTAGACAGAGGAAAAAGTAGAGGGGACAAGTAGAGGAAGAGATTGGGCGGGTTGGCTTGAGAAAAGAGGATGGTTAAAACAAGATGAGATGGTGTGAGGGCGGTTGCTATGGCATTGAGGTAGATCAGGCCACCCCTGTTAACGGGGATAAAACCTGGATTTAAAACACTGGATGATGATGGATGATGATAAAGGCAAGAAATGTCAATGACTTTCAAACTTTCTAGATGGTTGACAAAAAAAAGTTTCTGTATTTTGTAACGTCCTAAGAAAGAAGTAATTTGCTGACATTCTAAAATGTCACAATGGAAAATGTAATTAACTCTTTTACTGCAGATATCAGATAAATATATTCACTCAAAATTTCATTACCCTTAGCAGTGGAAAGCAGTTTTATATACCAATCTATCTTTGTTGAAGAATGTCATGTTGTTTGGAACTTTTTTTGTTGATATGTGTCACATTCATTGAGGCAATGTGACTTTCAGAAAATGCCAATTCTATTTTTTGGTAGATTTATAACATCATTACTGGAATAACCATGAAATTTAATTTTACAGTGAAAGGGATAATATTCAGTATCTCAAATTTGTATAAATTACAGAACTGTAGATGAAGGCTTCAAATGTTACTAGGATAATCTGATTAATAATATATGTAGATGAGGAAAAAGAAAGACATTATAGTAGAATGAGTATTAGGTGAATAATAGTGTTGATATATTTGAATGTGTAAAAGTGTTTCAGAGGTTTCACCAGAATCATAGCAACCTTGACCAGAATGAATCCATTATAAGAAAGTGATGTCAGTCTCCATTATATAATATATTGATTCTTTAGAATACATGTTAGCATGCATCTGGGTTCTTTTGTAGTTAAATACGGCAAGCTATAGAACTATTCAGCAACTGCTGTTTGCTCTTTTCTTCAATTGAATTAAATAGAAAGAAAGAGAAAGGGGAAAGAGAGAGAGAGAGAGAGTGTTATTTCCATACAATGAAATGTTTGAAAAATCTCTATAGCTCTTTGGTTTGGATAATGTCATTTCTGACAAATTGTTTCATCAATGTTGCTTCCTTTTTAAATATACCCCCCCCCCCCCGCTCTTTCAATACTTACTTCAGTCACAACCCCCAACCTTCAACCTTCACACTCCACTTCCTTTGCTCATCCCACCACCCCTCCCACCTTTCTTTTCTATTTTATTTATATATTTATTTATTCATTCATTTGTTTATATCCCACCCAATCTTCACAACCACTGCAACCACCGCTACCTCAGCTTCACCATTTCTATTGTCCTCTAAAATAACATCAAGTCAGACAACATCATGTTATTTGCCAGTGTGAATACAAAACAAATGCTGGGATGTTGAGAAGTACTTCCCAGTTCTCTACTAACTAGCTTCTTTCACCAGTCTGACTTGTCTATTCAGTCCTCATATTGGCTGTTTCAATGCTCTATAATTGCATTTTCTCTATTAATACTGATGCAATCAAGTCTGGCTTGTCTCTCTGACAAATAACTGATATTTCTGCTTTGTTTTTGGCCTTGGAACATTTTCTTTTATTACCCCTCTTGTTCTCTCCTCTTACAAGATCTACGCTCCATGGTTCTGGCATTCTTACACAATAGCTCCATGCAGTAGAAACTATCGAACTGTTTGTTTTGTTATGGCAAAATGAATTCAATCAAGATTAGTTTTATACAGACTTATGTCTTCTTTTTTTTTCTTTCTATTTTTTGTTGTTGGTCTTGATTTTCTCTTCATCTTCTTTTTCTTGTCTTTTCTCCTTCCTCTTCATTTTCTTTGTCTTTCTTCATCTTCATGTTTCTTCTTCTTCTTCTTCTCCTCCTCCTCCTCCCCACCACCACCACCGCCACTGCCACTACTCTCTTGCTTTATCCCAAGAACTGTTGAAGGGTAAGCATTGTGGTATCAGTGGTGGCTGATTATTAATACAATTAGGCAAACATTGATTGATTGCAAGAGGCACCCTTTTGTTTTGTTTTACTCACTGAGATGTGATGTCTTAGCATAGAATAAACAAACACAATACGTGATGGTGGTGGCGATCAAGAGGAGGAGGAGGAGGAAGCAGAAGAGGAAGAAGAAAATAGTTTTAGCCTAGAAACAAACAGTTGATTTATTGGAATTTTTTTCTTTTTTTGTCAGTTCAGTATACGTCAATAGATTGCACTTTAGAATATACCGATGCAGCTGAATATTTTCAACAACAACAGCTACTATTGTTGTTGTTGTTGTTGTTGATGATGATGTTGGTGTTGATGTTATCATTGTGGAGTGTTGGACTAAGTGTCTTGCAGTATCTTGTTAAATTCTTTTACATACTGAGTTCAAATCCTTCTTGAGTTGATAAAATAGGTACCTCTCACCTAATGGAATTGAGTGAATCAATTAGTGTGTGCTATCAAATTTACAGCCTTGTGCTTATGTTAGAAATTATTATTATTTCTGTTATTATTATTATTATTATTATTATTATTATTATTATTAAGGCAGCAAGCTGGCAGAATCATTAGCATGCCAGGCAAGATGCTTAGCAGCATTTCATCCATCTTTATGTTCAGAGTTCAAATTCTGCCAAGGTCAACTTTGCCTTTCATCCTTGTGGGGGGGGATGTCGATGAAATAAATACCAGTTATACACTGGGGTTGATGTAATTGACTAGTCCCCTCCCCCAGAATTTCAGGCCTTGTGCCTATAGTAAATAGGATTATTATTATTATTATTATTATTATTATTATTATTATTATTAAAATTAAAAGAAGAGTGCCATTTGTTATCTGGTGAACGATATTTCGACATCTCGTGTGTCTTCAACTGGTTCAAAAAATAAATTTGTCAATCTACTTCATTTTGGTTAATATAGAAAGGATTGAGGTAACTCCTCCTGAAGATATAGAGTCAAAATTAAAAGAAGAGTGCCATTTGTTATCTGGTGAACGATATTTCGACATCTCGTGTGTCTTCAACTGGTTCAAAAAATAAATTTGTCAATCTACTTCATTTTGGTTAATATAGAAAGGATTGAGGTAACTCCTCCTGAAGATATAGAGTCAAAATTAAAAGAAGAGTGCCATTTGTTATCTGGTGAACGATATATCTATATCTTCAGGAGGAGTTACCTCAATCCTTTCTATATTAACCAAAATGAAGTAGATTGACAAATTTATTTTTTGAACCAGTTGAAGACACACGAGATGTCGAAATATCGTTCACCAGATAACAAATGGCACTCTTCTTTTAATTTTGACTCTATATCTTCAGGAGGAGTTACCTCAATCCTTTCTATATTATTATTATTATTATTAATATTATTATTATTAGGGTGTTGAGCTGGCAGAATTGTTAGCATGCCGGGCAAAATGCTTAGTGGTATTTTGTCTGTTGCAACATTCTGAGTTCAAATTCCGCCAAGGTCAACTTTGCCTTTCATCCTTTCGAGGTCAATTAAATAAGTACAAGTTACGCACTAGGGTCAGTGTAATTGACTTAATCCCTTCCCCCAAATTTCAGGCCTTGTGCCTTCAGTAAAAAGTATTGTTATTATTATTATTATTATTATTATTATTATTATTAAGCGTATTATTATTAAGGCAGTAAGTTGACAGAATTGTAAGAGCACTGGGCAAAATGCTTAGTGGCATTTCATCTGTCTTTATGCTCTGAGTTCAAATTCCACTGAGGTTGACTTTATCTTTCATTCTTTTGGGGTTGATAAAAGGGGTACCAGTTGAGCATTGGGGTTGATGTTATTGACTTACCCCCTCCCCCAAAGTTTCTGGCTTTGTGACAGAATTTGAAATCGTTATAATTATTACCAAAGCAACAAACTGGCAGAATTGTCAAATCACTAGCATTTTGTCTGTCTTTACATTCTCAGTTCAAATGCTGCTAAGGGTGAGTTTTTCTTCTATCAGTGTTGACAAAATAAATACCAATTGAGCACTGGGGTCGATGTAATCGATCAGCTGCCTGCTCCCAAATTTCAGGCCTTGTGCCTATAGAAGAAAAAGATTATCATTATTTTTTAGTGTTAACTTTCATGTCTTTCACAAGGGCAAACAATTATGACGGATTTTTGCAGAACAAGATAGAGATGATTGAGTTGTTTTCCATAATATTACTAACTCTAATTCTATAAACCTTCCTCTGTAGAGAAATCAAATGCAAAATTGAAATCAGCAGAATTTTATCTCAGAACTGAATGGGTTAAATTTAAATACTATTAGAACATTTTTATTTCTAATGCTCTACTGAGTTGCTCATCTTCATCAGTCTACCAAAAGTTGTAGCATTCTGACAATGGATTTTTTATATGTCTCTGTTGATTCTGTTTGGTTAAATTTTCATTTACTCCCACCAGTAAACTTTCTCACTAAACTACTGTATATTATTTTATTTTGAGACTTTCCTCTTTTATGTCAAGAGTTCTTGCTATTTCAACCATCTCAAATTATATATCTTTTTTTTTGTTTTTTATATATTATTCATTACTTATATTTGTGTCAGTTTTAGTTATTGTATTGGGAGATTTTTGTTTTTCTCTTTCGAGTCATTAGATTTATTGCTAATGATGACAGTTAACAGTGACCATGTGTGGTTATAGTAGATGACGGAGGAAGGTATCTCTTATCTATTACTTGTTTCATTCATTTGTGCTGGGGCACCACTTTGAGGAATCTTTAGTCAAATGAATTGGCTCCAGTACTTTTTTAAAATTCTGGTACATATTCTATCAATTTCTGTTGCCAGACCATTAAGTTATGGGGATGCAAACACACTAACACCACTTCTCAAGTGGTGGAGACACACACACACACACACACACACACACACACACACACACACACACACACACACACACACACACACACACGCGCATGATGAGCTTGTTTTAGTTTCCGTCTACCAGATGCACTCACAAGGATTCATTGGCTCAAAGCTATAGTAGAAGACACCTATGCAGTGGGACTGAACCCAGAACCATGTAGTTGGGAAGCAAGCTTCTTACCACACAGGCATGCCTTTTCTACCAGTTTGTATTTTGGGCAGCTGAGAGGTTACCTTTTGCCTACCAGCCACACTCACAGTGATCACCATTGCCGTCATGAACTGTGCTTACTTTTTCTATGATAGTATGGGTTGACTGAGTCTACTTGATCAGTCAGTTGTGCAGATATTGTCATTTATCTCTTTCTTTGTCATCTTGTCTTTGAGAACCAACAGACTGTGTAATTTGATCCTGTTAATGCTTCCTATGTTTCTTTTGCTTGCCCTCTTCCACAGGTATCTTCCATTATCACACCTTGTTTTCCACCCTTCAAGCAGTTACACGAGATATAAAAGCTTCCTAAGGCACGAAGGCTCTTAAGGATCAGTGCATAACTGTGTTTATATGATATTTTGTGAAGGAGATATAAATCTCTCCCTGGAAAGGATGCCAGTCTATTGTTAGTCGTACATTATCTGGTATTCATTCCCAACAGTTAGAATGAAACTAGAACAATGTAAAATAAAGTGATCTTTTTGAAACACAATGTAAAAACCAAGAGGAAAATTTGATTGCATGTTCCATGGGAAGGTAGTCTAATATTTCTTCACCTGGCCCTTCCCCACTCTACAAGGGGACATAGCTTTATACCACTGATAATACCCAAAGTGCCAGCTGTCTGATGACTAAAAACACAGGAAGAGCTTTCAGTAGGTTAATATCAGTGACACAATCCCACCGCTACTGATAGCTAGCTGATTATCTTTAAAAGAGACATTTATCTGTTACACCAATGAATTACCATGTTGTTGAGAGAGCGGATTTTTGTCAGACATGCCTATGCTTCAGGTACACTCAAGCTGTGATGACTGTAGATATTATCTTTATCTTTATCATACTTGGTTGGACAGGATTCAAATTAACAATCTTAGACAGGATATGTTTCAAGAAAGTTTTTTTCAGTCATTTAACAATTGCCATGCACTTTTTTTACAATTAGAAGTTTATTGTACAATTTGAATTAATCTGCTTGGGGTGAGGAAACTAGAGTTGTACAATTTGAATGTCATCTACTGTTTGTCATGCTCTTTGTTTTTACTCATGTCATGTTACAAAGGTCTTGGTGTTTGGTCTTATCTATCATTAATGCTTCTTAGTTCATAGTTAGGACCTATTAAAGCTAAAATATCAAGTAAACTTATTTCTCAGTTTTCTCTCAACTGTAAAGTAATCTTCACTACCTTCAAGTAAAAGACAAGTCCTTATTATTGTTTAGTCAGCTGATGTATTTGTATAACCATGGCCACCACCACTGCCACCACCACCAACTATGGGAACCAGTATAATGCAAAATAGATATAACATCTTGCATATTTTGCTTCTACTTTCTTGTTTTTATCATTTTTATTTTTATATTTTGAGAAAGAAATGAAGTGGCCAGAGTTTTCATGGGCCTCCTTAAACTAAGAATGCGAAATAACTGAGTAAGAGTGGTTTAAAGATGATGTTACTATATTGCAAGTTATTATGATTGACTAGTTTCGTCTAATAAAGGTTAAGAGTTAAATTATTATTTCTTCAACTAATTTTGTATCTATTTGCCCATAATAGTATGAGGGGTAGGAGAGCTTTTTGAAAATATAGACATCATCTTTATTTGAATTGTTGGAACTCATACACATATTGTGGTTAGATAATCTTTCTACTAATCCCCCACCTGTAAAGTGAAATTAGTTCTTGGGTTAGCTACATAGAATATTTGATCTTGTGATTTTCTGGTCAGTAGCCTCTCACATGATAGCTTTTATGCCTCTATGAATTTGGAAATTGAATTGTTTTATCACTCATTTAGTTCAACTGGATTTATTTATGTGAAAAAAGAAAAGAAAATCTACACTGGCCTACCCTTCCTCCACTCATCAAAAACTAGGTAAAAAAAAAAAAAACATTAAAAAAAATTATGACAATTAAAAAACCCAAAATAAACTATAATTAACAAATAATAAATAGACAGATGAAATAATTTACCTCCAATTGATTCAGTTTGCAACAGGTACAAATATGTTAAACTGTTGATGGTGATGATGTTATGTAACGCATCAATTTGTTTCTTCCATTTGCAGCTGAACTTTATCTCAGTTTAGACCGAACAACAGAAGCTGAATCCTGCGTACAGGAAACTTCTGCCATATTTCCACTATCTTACCAAGTAGCTTTCATGGTATGTAATCTCTTCACTTTTCCTGCTGAATAATCATCATCATCATCATCATCATCATCATCATCACCACCACCACCATCATCATCATCATCATCATCATCACCACCACCACCACCACCACCACCACCACCATCATCATCATCATCATTATTATTTTCTTTCTATTTCTTGTTCCACTGTTTTAATTTGAACTCTCTTCCTAGTAACTCATTCTTAGAGTTCAACATTTCTTCCATGGCCCACATTATCACAATTGACTAACCTACCTCTTCCCATATTTACCTAATTCTTCTTTTGTTTATATTTGAGGTTAATTGTGAGGTTAAGGTGCTAAACTTTTGACTATATGTCCATAAGTTCACACCTTATTACTCCAGCCATTTTGTTTTCTATCTGAGCATGACACTTGTTTATTCCAATTTCCCTACTTCACAGTTTAGTGGTTAGTGGTAATACCAAATTTAAGTAGTTGATTCCTACAAATAAACAACTCCAGTATTGAAATATAGTAATTAAAGGTGTAACTTCAGAGGTAGATTAAAGGATATATCACTAAAGTGATAAATTACTGAACCTACTTATTTATGGACTAATATCTGCTCAGTTTAAATCCACTGCAGGTATTTTTATTGTCCAGAGGACACTAAATTCTATATCACCTTTGTATGCCTAAAGAATTACTTGGTTTTCTTGGAGAGATAGTTGTAATGGACTGGTTTAAATTTAGGGAAGGAGATATCTCACTTGTAGGTCTAAAGAACTGGAATTAAGTGCTGGTCCTAAAACGATTAACTTTTTAACACCTTAAATGCAGAAACATAATGCTTAACAATTGGTGATGCATGACATAGTTACAATAATTCCACTGTATGTCAACTTAAGTAACAGTCCAAGTGATAGGAACTGTAGAGTAAGTGACTAAATGCCTTGAGGTATTTAGTTGCATTATTCCAGTCAGTTGGTGTGGCTATATTGGCACTGTTTTTCGGTTCAAATCCTGCGGTCTGGGTTGATCATTGTCTGTTACTTGCCACCCGTACACCCATCCTTGGTTGATAAATAAGCATCCATGATATACTGGAGTTGATTCACTCAACTAACACTATTAGCCCACAAGTTTGTGACCTTGTGACAATGATAGAAATTAATATTTCAGCAACATTATTTCTTCCTAGCCAATTATCCACTACCCTTCACCAAAGAGATAACTAAAGTATAAGCCAGCACAACTGGATCTACTTCATTGTTTCTGTAATCTGGCTTCTTATTGAATAGGTTATGTTGACATTTCACATCACACTGTGAATCAAAACTTTGTTCTAAATTGATTTTTGCATACACACACACACACACACACACACACACGTGCATATATACATACATGCACATATACACATAGGCACATACACAGAATTAAGCCATTGTTTCACTCTTTCATGTATTATTCTGCCCTGTTTTTGTTTAATTTTGTTTTGTTGTTTCTTTAATGTTGTTGCTGCTTTTAAATATTTTATGTATTTGTGATATGTCTCTTTATGAATGTGAGAGTATGGATGCCTAAAATGATTTGATACTAGAAAACTAGCAGAAAGCCTCATTATTATTCTCTTAGCAGTAGCGCTGTATTCTGTACATCTATATATGCTAAGGTACTTGAATCCTTATAACTGAGGCTATTTAGCTATAAGTAGACACCACTATGACAGTTCCATTCCTCTTATAGAGAAAGATACCTGTGATATACCAGTGGCCTAAGGAGTTCTTGAAACATTAAACTTTTCCATCTTCTTCACAACAAGCAGCAAGCCAATTTATTTCATTTTTGAACTGTTTATCCAGAGGGAGATTTATCTCTTTCTTCTGCTTAATATTTTGGAAACTGGGGGAGAAATCTCAATCGCATTGATTTAGAGAACATTTAAATATAAATAGACACAACCAATACCCTCCCTAATCATGGATTAGGGAGGGCATTGGTTTTGTCTGTTCTACTTTCATTTTGAATAGTTCTTAATGGCTTATCAATGAGGTTGATCATCATCATCATCATCATCATCGTCGTTTAACGTCCGCTTTCCATGCTAGCATGGGTTGAACGATTTGACTGAGGACTGGTGAACCAGATGGCTACACCAGGCTTCAATCTGATTTGGCAGAATTTCTACAGCTGGATGCCCTTCCTAACACCAACCACTCCGAGAGTGTAGTTGATGTTACTGTATTTATGTAACATATTTTTATGTAACATATTTTTATGTAACATATTCCAGACATATTCTTACATTACTCCATCATCCCCACCAGAATGCAAAGGATGTGAACCTTATTGATGTTGCTTTCTGTAAAAATAAATAGGATGAAAACTACCTTCTCAAAAGCTTCTGCAGTGTTGTTATATCACCGAAGACTGTATCTTTGGATTCACTTGTACCAAATTCCTGATAATAACATTTATTAATTCTCCTCTATAGCCTTCTTTTCGATATAGTTAGATCTTATCAGAATAGACATAAAATTATTATTTTGTGCTGTGATATGAAGGCAATGCAAGTAGGAGGTGACCTTTAATCACTTTGACCTTTGTTTTTAAATCGACATTCAGTCTCAGCCACATCAACATTGTTGATTAGCAGAAGAGAGAGAGAGAGAGAGAGTTTGTGTAATTGCCCAGTCTACTAGAAATAGCAGCCAAATATACTTTAAACTTAGCCCACCATCTTAAAAACACAAAAAGGAAAAAGAAAAGAACATTGAATAATGTAATCTTAGAAACAATAAAATGATTGATCACCATTAGACTGTCTTTCATCATAGATCTGTTGGATCTAGATCCTCTTGCTCAGGGTTGACTTGAAGCTAAACAACAAATAAAATAAAAAGAGAGCATTGAAGTAGTCATTTCACTAATCTCCTGTAACCCTTTATTTGTGAAATTAAATTTTGTGGTTATTCCAATAATGATGTTAAATGTCTATCAAAATAATAGAATTGGTATTTTCTGCAAGTCATATAGCCTCAGTGAACTTGACATTTCTCAACAAAAGATAGACTGGCATATAAAACTACTTTCTGCAGTTAATAGGTGATGAAATTTTGAGTGCATATATTTGATTTCTGAAGTGAAAAGGATTAAATTTCACCCTGCCCTCTTAAAAAAGAAAGAGCAGAATGGATAATATAATCCTAAATAAACTATGTCTGAATAAAAGACAGAATGATCTGCTGGAATGCTTTGTTCATTGTTATGCTTGATCTGAGATGACCTGGGAGGAAATAACATCACCAATTAAAGTAGAATGGCCTACTCGTATATCAACTGATTTTCTCCTCACATTTTCACTCTCTTTACGTAACTTGAATGTTTACATCTATGTCCAAACTGTTTACAGTTTTTGTAATAAAGCTTTTAAACAGGTTTATAAAAATATTTTTGCCATACGTAAAGCCTTTTATAAAGCATTAAATTGCAGTTTTTGTAATAAATCTTTTAAATTTGTTAATAAAAATATTTTTGTCATACCTAAAATCTTTTAAGGTAGGGAGCCAGCAGAATTGATAGAGCACTGGTAAAAGTGTCTTGTGATATTTCTTCCAGCTCTTAATGTTCTGAGTTCAAATACATCTAAGGTAAACTTTGTCTTTTATCTCTCAGGGGTTGATAAAATATGGAACCAGTCAAGTAAAGGGATTGATGGTATTGATTAATCTGCTCCCTTTGAAATTGTGGGCCTTGTACTTAAATTAGAAACAAATATTTTAGTGTAGTATTCTAGTTTCAGAAAATACCTATGTGGTATTAGAAAAGGCATCCAGCTGTAAAAAGTAAGCTAAATCAGACTGGAACCTGGTTTGGCTCTCCGACTTGCCAGCTCTGGTCAAACTGTCCAACCCATGCCAGCATGGAAAATGGATGTTAGAGGAGGAGGAGGAGGAGGATGACGACCTATCAGCAAATCTGTTGTTTGATTTTAAGTGTATATCTAAAGAAGAAAGACAGACAAACAGCCTCACAGTTTTCTCTTTAAGTGACTGCTGAATAATGTTTAGGTTGAATTGCTTTTAGGGCATGAGTGGGTGGGACATTCTGGAAGAATGAATGAAATATTAGGGTTGCTTCCTCAGCAAAACAGACTTCACTATATTTACTGAAGTAGTGATGTGATGAGAATATCACTAAACAGATGCACAGTATTGTACATGAGTGGGGCAATGTTGTGATTCCTTGGCAAAGTAAGGTGAAGTTTATACCTTACTGCAGAGGTCTAAGACTGAAACATGTCTGGAGTTCTCTTGTATTTGTGGAAATCATTAAAATGTCAATCATTGAGCTAATACTGAGCTTTTTCCTCCCCATATAATTATTTCTAATTAGAATTTTGAGGCTTACTTAATTTTTTTAAAGATGGTAGGGAATAATTTGAGGGAGATTTAGTTGCTATTTCCAGCAGGTCAGATAAATACAGAAATATTTAAGTCATAACAATGATAGAAATTGTATGAAAGTAGTATAGCTAGTTAGACCAGGTAGCTTGTAATGCTGGGTCTGTTTACAGTCTGTTATCTAATGATTTTCTTGAATATGACATAGTCTTAATAACCTAATATTGTATTTATTTCTTAACCTGTATGATGTATCTCTTCAAAGTTTAATAAATGGGGTTGATGTAACAGATACTTTGGATAGAGTGTGAAATAGTACGTAATTTTTTTATGCTTAATATAATAATGTATACTTAAAAATTATTTGATAATTAGAGCAGAAAATTCAGTCCTATATCTGATTGAAACACTAGTAATCAGTGAATAAATAAAGCCTTGTATTAATGACTGGAATACCTGGTTACTTCCTATAGCATTGAAAGGTGGAGGTATAGGGCGAGAACTGTTGAGAAGTTCTAAATCTAATATTTTAAGAGAGTGGTACTCTCTAATAGGGTATGTGTAGACCTTGTATAAAAGATCAATAACTATTCACTTTTAAAGTACTTGTTGGTTAAGATATGAAAACTCAAGTTTAATGTTCTTTGAGTCTGTTTATGTCTGTTTCGTATGTAGCTGAAGATTGAAGACTGAAGATAGAAGAGGTAGGTGGATAAATAGTTACACATACATTCACACAATATGAAAGAGTAGAAGCATGTGTGTGTGTTATATCTGTTTGTATATAATACTTTTTTCCAGAAATGCTTGTTTATTCATATTGTTTTGAATTAATCATGCGTTACCTTATAGATTCAAAATTTTGATGTGATTAATTGTTTTAGTGTGACATTGTAGGGTAGATGTAAGAACATCATTCTAAAATGACATTGGTCAAACTGAACATAAAACAGGTAGGATTTTTGGCTGTATATAGCCAGTTTCAATATTCAAGGGTTACAGCTAAATATTATGGGTACATAAAGGGTAAAGGATAAAGACCCCCTTTGGTCATGAATGACTTATAGGGTTGCACCTAGGAAGCTACCCTCCGAGGCACAATTCTGGGCAAGGTTGTTTATGGAAGACCAGCAGTTGCATACCAACCTCTCCTCTTTTCTACAGCTGAGTGAACTGGAGCAACATGAAATAAAGTGTCTTTTTCAAGAACACAACACACAGCCTAGTCTGAGAATCGAACTCATAAGCTCATGATTGTGAGCCTGACGCTCTAACCACTGAGCCATGTACCTATGTACTATGGGTACATAGTATACACAATGTGCATGAGAACTAAATTTTGTCCATTTTCTCAGTTCTAACAGTGTAGTCACATTTAGGATGGCATTAATTATATCAATTGTTCAAGGTAACTAGTGTGTAATGAAGAGTTTGAATCGCTATAAGGATACAGTTTTGTTTGAGTGTCATAATACATTAATTGTTTATTATATTTCAATGAGTGTGTCTACATAGTCTGTAAGGTCATATCACTTAAGGTTGTTTATTATTTTACTAATACATCAGAATGATTCAGAAGCAAAATGTAAAACTGAAATAGAAGCAGCAAAATGATAAAATGTACCTAGTTTCAGTTCATAATGCAGCTATATACTGCAGTTTATGTATATATGTGGCTACGAAAATATACACTTCTTAAAATTTTGTGTTTCACTAACCTACTACAATTGGTAATAATGCAAAGGTGTGCTAGACACAACCCCTCCGCCTCCGCCGCCACCTCCACCGCCGCCGCCGCCGCCGCCTCCGCCTCCTCCTCCTCCGCCTCCTCCGCCGCCTCCTTCGCCTCCTCCTCCTCCTCCTCCGCCGCCGCCTCCTCCTCCGCCGCCGCCGCCGCCTCCTCCGCCGCCTCCTCCACCGCCTCCTCCTCCGCCGCCTCCTCCTCCTCCGCCGCCGCCTCCTACGCCGCCGCCTCCTCCTTCGCCTCTTCCGCCTCCTCCTCCTCCTTCTCCGCCTCCTCCTTACGGGCCACTAGCATGGAAGCCAGACAGCTGCTCTGGCAATGAACACGCTCGGACAGTGCTGTTAGTGCTCCTCTGGTGCAGGTGCCAGTCATCGAATATGGTTCAATTACGATTTCGGTGGCACGTAAATAACACCATTTGAGTGTGATCATTACCAGCGTCGCCTTACTGGCACGTGAAAAAACATTCAAGCGTGGTCATTGCCAGTACCGCTAGACTGGCTCCTGTGCAGGTGGCACATAAAAAACACCATTTGAGCATAGCTGTTGCCAGTACCGCCTAACTGGCCCCCTTGCGAGTGGCACGTAAAAGCACCCACTACACTCTCGGAGTGGTTGGCGTTAGGAAGGGCATCCAGCTGTAGAAACTTGGCCAGATCAGTTTGGAGCCTGGTGCAGCCACCTGGTTCGCCAGTCCTCAGTTAAATTGTCCAACCCATGCTAGCATGGAAAGCAGATGTTAAACGATGATGATGATGTTATACAGTATTGGTTTCATTTTTCAACATCATTATTAGAAACATTTGACTTAAACTAGCATTGTTGAAAATTAGATAATAGTGTAACCCATTATGAGAAGTAAATAACATAGTCACAGCTGTGGTTGTATGGTGAGAAGTTTGCTTCCCAACCTCATTCACAGAAAAACTATTGTTTTACTGTGAGAAAAGCGCTGTTGAAGTGTTAAGTGAAATTTGGCAATCGAAGATTGAATCCACGCTATGCTTGCATGAAGCCAATACAAATATATTGTGGAATAAAAACTTTATCTACTGTCATGGAAAAAGTGTAAAAGGTTAAATTGCTATTTCTAGCAGGCCAAATGACTATGTAGAGGCTTTTTTATTGACTTATTAGAAGCAAGTGTATAGATGGGAGGTTTTCATGGAGGAGTCTACTGAAATTTTTGTTGTGCAGATTAACAACTTTGCTTAATCAGAGTTTACTAGGAAACAAATATCCACAGATATGTAATACAGGTATATAGGTCACTAGTAGATTTAAACCTGTAACTGTGGTTGTTCAGAAAGAATTATGCTTGAAAGTATTGATGGAGGCTATCATATGTTATGAACTTTGATTATATTTGAGAAAAGCGAAGCCTTGTTTATTTTTATTCAATGCCAAGACAGTAAATGTATATATATATATATATATATTGTAAACAATCTGTTCATTTATGAATATAAAGCACTGGATGTATCAAATTTCTATATTTCTTTTCTCGTGAAATGTCCAACTCTGAGATCATATCACAAACAATTAGATGTCACCTGCTATTAAGTCACCCTGCACGATAAATGAATTATCATTGTCTCCAATGCTTGTGGCTTCATTTAATTAGTGGTGTTGCAGTTCTCATTGAACAATCGTCTGAGACAAATATTAAATATTCATTTATTTATTTTTCTTTTGATTTATTTCCTGTCTGTTGTTCAGCTTTACTCGGAAAACTTTTATATATTCCATGTTATTCACCAGGAAACATGTCAGGAATGTGATATTTTCAAACTTTTTGCTCTGCTCTCAAAACGATTCAATAGCTTCTGTTATTTTTGATGAATCAGTGAAACTATATTTCTGGTACTGTTGTAAAATCATATCATCATTGTCTCCAAACATCTGTAACGTGTTGACCTTTCAGCCAAGTTACTGGCATTTTTCCTAACCTTATTGTTTCATGTGTAAATATTTGTAATGTTAATCGACATAAAGGCTGAATGTTAATCGACATAAAGGCTGAACACAAGTAAAATGAAAGAGCACCTATGTATTGGAATAAGAGTAAATATGGAATAGACATGTGTAAATATATGATGAATGCTGAGTGAAAACTGTAGTGAAGTAGCAGTCAATGATATCAGTGTCCGAGAAAAGCATGGGGAGAAATAGTGGAGTCAAATCCCAGGATGTTGGGCTTCACAGATGAGGTAATGAAATGCTAAGGAGGACCTGAATAAGAGGGATGTAGTAGAGGTTTTCAGGTCTATCACTCTGTTAAACACAGTGGTGATAATTTTAGCAAAGGTGCATGCCAATATACATATACTGTATATAGTTGTATATAATAAATCTACCCAACCCTTGTCAGCATGAGAAAACAAATGTTAAACCATTGAAAATGGAGATAGTAACAGCTATTCAAAAATTTTACCTAGGCATTCTGCGTGACATTCATGTTGAGTTTTGTTTATGGATGTTGCTATTTGAAATTTCTAATTACTTTGTTTCCAGTGAAAAGTTCATCACTTTCAGATTGGTTATCATAATAATTAAACATTGTTAGTTATAAACTTGTTTCTTTTTCTTTTATAGAAGGGACGTGTCCTTGAACATAAGAAACGTTTCCAAGAAGCTAAGGTGTATTTTGAAAATGCTATCTCCATCAATCCTGGCCATGTAAAGAGTCTAGAGCATTTAGTAAGTAACCATATAAATTTCTTATGACATGGTATATAGTTTATCTTTTAACCATATAATTTATATTTTACATGTTTTTGTTGGTGGGGGGGGGGGGCAACTGGAGAAAGAGGGTGTTCCCACCACAGCCTTTACAGGCCATCCAACACCATTGAGATCAACACAGTAAACATTCCTGTTCAATAGCTGTAAGTTGAAACAAGGTCAAAAAAAGAATTTCAGGAGACCTATGATTTGGAGATAAACTAGACATGCTGGTTATTACAGGGCCTGAGGTAGGTACATGGATACAATATGGATGACAAGATAAGAAGCCAGAAAGCTGGGGTAGTACCTGAGTTGAAGTGGCATGAGACTAGTAAACTCTGTGGAAGAGGGGCCACTGTAGCTGCAATAGAAAAGACAGAAAGGAAACAGTTTATATTTGGGCCAGAGATGAATGTGTTGGTGACTGAATTAGTGAACTTTTTAAGCATTTGGTGGTAGGTTTTGCTAACGATAAAAATCAGAGCAACATATGTTAGCTTTAGCAAAAAGATAACTAAAGAGTGTAATAGAACAGAGAAAACACTATCTAGTTATTTAGAAGAAGTATCACAAATTACAGTGAGGTGCTGAAAATTTCTTGGCTTTAGGTAAAAGAAAATATAGGAGGATCAGTTAATTATGATTTTATTCAACATATTCCCCTCTTAGATCCACACAATTATTGCAGTGGTCCTTCGGTTTTTTTAAGCCTTGTAAAAGAACTTGAAAGGTTGGGTCTCCAGCTAGGCCTTTCACAATACCCTTAAAGCCAGGAACTTTTTAGCACCCCCTTATATGTGCTAGTGGTGAGAATAGCTCTCAACCTTTTCTTCAACACGGAACATGGTAGATGCATTGTTCAAGTTAAAGTGTGTGTACTGAACATCAAAGCATGAAAACCATTTGATGCACATTGATGGCAAAGGCACAGCATGGAAGCAAAGCCACAATTCAGTTCTCAGGTCCATAATACTTAAACACGGAGGTGAAAATTTTAGCAATGGTGTATGACAAGAAGTCAGTGCCTGTTGTCCATAATGTAGGGCATCCAGCTGTAAAAACCTTGCCTGTGCTGGTGCTGCATAAAAAGTACTCAGTCCACTCTGCAGAGTGGTAGTGTTGAGAAAGGCATCCAGCTGTAAAAACCCTGCCAAAATAGACACAGTGGCCTGGGGTAGTCTTCTACCTGGCCAGCTTTTGTCAAACTGTCCAACCCATGTCTGCATGGAAGGTAGATGTTAAACAATGATGATGAATGTAGAGCTGCATTTGTTCAAATGCAACCATCTTCAAGAACTCTTGCATATCACACACTCAGTCTATCAAGAATATCCACTTATCCTCCATTCTATATGTGTTTTCATTAGAATCACTGCTGTGGAGGACAAAAACTTTGAGGAGCTGGGTCATGATAAAACTATCTGAAGACCTGAATAATGTGACTGTCATGATGTTGGACACTTTGAATTTAGAAACAGTTGGCCCCACATTCAAAGAGCACTAGGGTTTTATAGGAGTACACATTGAGAAGGACAAGTCAGTGGGAAAGTCCATAATGGCCAGCAGTGGTTTCTGTCACATGATTGAGTAGGAGCCAGTTAAGTTGTCTGTATCTGGTTCAGTTTGGACACTCAGATGGGTAGAAACTGGAGTGAGGTTGTAAGTAGAGTGGCCAGTCTCACAAAGAAGTAGGTCCAGAAGAAGCTGTTCTTGAAAGGTTGGGTGGAAGTGGTTAATACCAAATTTACTTGTCCTAAGGAATAGCTAACCAGTTTGGAGCTAATGTTCTTTCACTTCTTGTGAAAGGGACAGGTTCAGTTGGTCAGAAAATTAATCTGCTACTGACAATTTTTGTAGGGACTTTGGGATGTCATTACTGATGACGTTGAATATGCTCGGTTGCTAACACACTTGCATAAAACTCCAGCAATGGCAATGAGGGTGAAGGCAAACTTGTGTATGTATCATTTGTGCAATGTTTTTCTACAGCTTGTCTTTGATAAGGCTGTAGTCAAGAGTCAAGCATAGAGAAAAGTTGTACTTTTGACATCTGGAATGTTGCTAAGCACTTAAATCACTACCAGCTGGACAGTGTGACCAGTGTAAAAACATCACTTGCATCCTAAAGAGAAAGTATGAGTGACGACACCCTGGGGATGATTCTAGGTGTCAACAAAGACACTCTCTGTAACCTCTCTTGGAAGAATTTCAGGTCAGGATTCATAAACAACTCTCCAAATTTCCTTGACATAGCATTGCTACAGAGAGGTTTCACCTGATTGAGACAAGCTCTACAAAAGATGGAAGTTCCAACAGCTGAACTTGTCTGAGATGTGTGCAGAGTAACAAAACCATCTTGCATGCTCTCATTTGGCATCTGTGCATTACTGATTTATAAGCTTGTGTTGAACAGCTTTTATCATGTGAAGGATGGATTCAGCTATTAGCTGAGTCTTTACTAAAAATTGACCTGCCAACTTACTTTAGTTGGGAATGGTGTTTAGTCTTCCTCTACTTGATGGTTGCACTGAAAGAAGTTAGGTGGTAAATGCTTTTAAAAGGTTTGAGGTCAGGGATTTTTTTTTCTGGCTAAACTCTCATTAATTTCTTCAAGTACCACTTGAAAAGGAAGGTTAGAGAGAGAGAGAGAGAGAGAGAGAGAGAGAGAGAGAGAGAAAGAGTGTATGTGTGTGTGTGTGTGTGTGTGTGTGTGTGTGTGCTGCGGCCTTCTAGTGTGTTTAATGACAGAGAGAGTTGAGTGAGAGCAGCAACATTGATGAGGCTCTCTTGGCCTACTCTGACTATGATTTTCTAAATAGAAAAAAAAAAAAATGGTTCTTTTGATGCTTTTGATGTGTCAGTGTAATCTGAGATTCTGTGCAGAGTTTTAATACCTTAGACTTACTACGGATGGTCTTCCTCTCAATTGAAAAATTTCTCTTGTTGATATTTTATTGTTATATTGTTTTTTTTTTTAATTCATCTTTTTTTTTACTTGATGTAAATCCCACTTTATGTTGTAATTCATCATCGTATTATCCTTCTTTTGCATTCTTGTGGTCAATCAAAATAAAAAAATTAAAAAATGTGAATATTTTTAGGTAATAGGTAGTAATTGCATTGATTTTCTTGATTGTGTATTCCCTCAGTTTTTTTTTTTAAACAAAAATGAATATCATTCTAGGGGAGGGATTTGACTGCTATATCTAGCAGGTTGAGAATCATTATAAGGGCTTCATCATCTTGAGAGGATAACATTGTTGTAGACTTAACTAATCCATACCTTTTTTGAAAATAAATTGAATAGTAATAGATGATGATTCTGATTTAAGGATGGTGGTGATAATAATGATGATGATGATGATGATGATGAATATAATTGTCTGTTTCAGGGGAATGTATTACATAACCTAGGAAATGACCGAATGGCTGAGAAGGTGCTCCGTGAGGCAGTAAATGCTGATACTAAATCACATCAATCTTGGTATGTTTCTCTTTGTTCTTTTCTCAGTCACACTAAAATACCACTGTTTTAACAAGCCAACTAATCTTTTTCTCCACTCCATTCTCATGCTACCATACTACACTATCATTATCTTAATACTACAATTGATCTTTTTCTTCATTCCAGTCTTGTTTTACCACACTGTGCCCTCCTGGCATGTGAAAAGACATTCGAGCAAGTTCGTTGCCAGTACCGCTGGACTGGCTCTTGTGCGGGTGGCAAATAAAATACACCATTTCGAGCGTGGCCATTGCCAGTACCGCCTGACTGGCTTTCGTGCGGGTGACACGTAAAAGCACCCACTACACTCTCTGAGTGGTTGGCGTTAGGAAGGGCATCCAGCTGTAGAAACTCTGCCAAATTAGATTGGAGCCTGGTGTTGCCATCCGGTTTCACTCAGTCATGCTAGCATGGAAAGCGGACGTTAAACGATGATGATGATGATGATGATTAACACACCAGCTAAGCTTTCTGTTCCTTGTCTCTTCATTTCTACACTAAAATATCATTACCTTAACACTTCAGCTGATCTTTCTCTTCATTTATTGCTCATGATGCCACTAAATTACCAATGTCTTAAAACCACAGCTAACTTTCTTCATTCTCTCCCTCCTTGCATTGCCATACTAAAATACCACTGCCTTAACAGTTCAGCTAATATCTTTGTCCATAACGCTAATCTAAAAAATTAACAATAAAGATTTTATTTTATTAGTACAAAGTTACAAATTTGTAGGAAAGAGACAGCCAAATGACGCAGGAGTGGGTGTGTGGTAAGTAGCTTGCTTACCAACCACATGGTTCCGGGTTCATTCCCACTGTGTGGCACCTTGGGCAAGTGTCTTCTACTATAGCCTCGGGCCGACCAAAGCCTTGTGATTGGATTTGGTAGATGGAAACTGAAAGAAGCCTGTCATATATATATATATATATATATATATATATATATATATATATATATATGTATGTATGTGTGTGTGTTTGTGTTTGTCCCCCCAACATCGCTTGACACCGATGCTGGTGTGTTTACGTCCCCATAACTTAGCGGTTCGGCAAAAGAGACCGATAGAATAAGTACTAGGCTTACAAAGAATAAGTCCTGGGGTCGATTTGGTCGACTAAAGGCGGTGCTCCAGCATGGCCGCAGTCAAATGACTGAAACAAGTAAAAGAGTAACAGCTTGTGAAGTGTGTGTGTGTGTGTGTGTGTGTGTGTGTGTTTGCGCATGCTGAATTTCATTCAGAGTTACTGATCTCCTTTGTCGGAGTGCCTTCATTATGGTTGTGCAGCCATGTCTCAAACTACTCTAGTCAAAATTACACAGACAGTCACATAAAAACTGCCTCACTGTCAAAAGTTGTCAGGATAGTAAGAGTAATTACAGCTGATCATAATAGATAAATAAATAATTATTGTCTCATCTCAATTTTAACTCCATGTCTCATGTTGCCATCCATAATAACCTGTGTTATCACCAATTATCACAGTGAATTCCACAGATTTCATAAATAGAGAAATAATCCAACATAATGTAATTATATTGTAATGTGTAATACCTTCTAATAAGTACTCCTAACTATTTCTCTTAGTAATAACTGTGTGATTTGTTTATTTGTATTTATTTCCTAGTCAGAAGAGGAAAAAGAGTGACCATGACTCTCTTCAGAGCATCTGCAACCAGTGGGAGGGAATTAACCTTAGGCTAAAGGCTCTCTCCAAATGATTGTACCTGTGGTTACTTAGTGGTGTTAAACTAGGAAATAGAAGTCTGCCCCACCTTTTTACAAAGCCCATATGGATCTTTTGCATTTGTTGTAAATTGAAAGTCCTATTACAATGCACTACAGAATTGATTTATACGTATACTCTCTAGTTGTATTCACCAAACCATGCTAGTCAGTTAACTTCTAGCAACAGAAGAACTCATACAATTTACTAGAACTGGTATATTATTTATGATAAATCTGCACTGAACAAGCAAAACATAGCACCAATTGAACTTTGCACACACAAATACATGAGTGTGTATCATATGTATATGTATGTGTGTATGCATGTATATATATAATATATATATATATATCTGTGTATATGTTTGTGTGTATGTGTGTGCATGTGTGTATGTATGTTTATATGTGTGTGAGTGTGTATATATATATATATATATATATATATATATATATATATATATATATATATATATATATATATATATATATATATATATATAGGTACAATAAGCTCTAAGAATGTACAGACTATACACTCCCTCATATACTCAGGGAGATGATTAGAAGTAGTAGATAGCTTCTGTTACCTAGGGAACCAAGTTAGCAGTGGAGGAGGAAGTTCTGAAAGTGTGGTTGCTAGAATAAGAATGGGCTGGACAAAGTTCAGAGAGCTTCTGCCTTTGTTGGTAACTAAGGGCCTCTCCCACAGAGTGAAAGGCAGATTGTATGATACCTGTGTACATACAGCTATGTTACATGGCAGTGAAACATGGACTTTGGCTACAGAAGACCTGCGAAGGCTTGAAAGAAATAAATCTAGCATGCTCCACTGGATGGGTAATGTCAATGTGGATGCACGACAGAGGGTAAATGATTTAAGAGGACGACTGGATATAAGAGGCATCAGAGGTTGTGTGCAAGAAGGAAGACTGTGCTCATTTGGTCATGTGGTGCATATGGATTAGGACAGATGTGTAAAGAAGTGCTGAGCTCTAATTGTGGAGGGAACCTGTGGAAGGGTGGACCCAGGAAGACGTGGGGTGAAGTGGTGAGAAAGGCTCTTCGGATGTTGGGCCTCACTAAGCAAATGACAAGAGACTGGAAAATGTGGTGGTATGCTGTACTTGAAAAGATGCGTCAAGCTAAGTAAAATGGCTGTCTTCCATACTTATAGGCTTATCCCCTCAGGTACTGGTGCCACATAAAAAGTACCCATGCTGGTGCTGCATAAATGCACCTTTATCGGTACCATGTAAACACATCCATGCCAAAGGTATGTAAAAAACACCCAGCACACTCTGTTAAGTGGTTGGTGTTAGGAAGGGCATCCAGCTGTAGAAACCATGCCAAAACAGACAATTGGATTTTGGACAGCTCCCCAGCTGGCCAGCTCCATGTCAAACTGTCCAACCCATGCCAGCATGGAAAACAGACGTTAAATGATGATGAAGAGGATGATGATGATATATATATATATATATATATATATATATATATATATATATATATATATATATACATCCGAGACAGGCGTGGCTGCATCTCAGCCATGTGTTTTTGGGCTTAATACCATTGTGAAACACTTTGGGCAAGTGTCTTCTACTATAGCCACAGGCTGACCAAAGTCTTAGCAATAGATTTGCTAGATGGAAACTGAAGGAAGTCTGTTGTGTGTGTGTGTGTGTGTGTGTGTGTGTGTGTATGCATGCATGCATATATATGTATGCATTTGTATGTGTGTTTGTGTGTATTCTTGTTTTGGCATCATGTGAAGGTTGTGAACAAATATCACCATCATAGGTGATATTGTTCACTTCCAGTCTTCTGTGAAGAACATATCTGGCTATGAGAAAATATGACCTTGCTTAGAAACAGGTTTTTCGTTGGTGACAAAAACAGTGTCTGGCCGTAAAATTCTGCCTCTACAAATTCTGTCTGATCCATGCAAGCACGTGAAAGTGGACATTGGAATGATGATCATGAGTGATTCTTTCTCCTTGAGTGAAAGATGGATTGTTTGATGTATGTTTATAAACTTCAATGCTGCATGATACGGAATGAAGTGTGGTCACTGAATGCAGAAGACCGAAGATGCATGATGGTTGGAAAGAAATTAGGTGAACAGATTCCCTGGATGTGCTATGTTACAGTCTATGAATGATGAAGCATAGAAGAACTGAGAGAAAAATTAGATATAAGTGGAATCTATTGTAGTATGCTAGAGTGACAGTTATGCTTGTATGGACATGTAATGCCTTTAGATGATGATCGGTGAAAAACTGCCAGGAGAATAATGTGAAGAATCCAGTGGAAGAAGACCAAGGAAGACATTGGCAGAAATGATGAAGGCTGCTTTCAAGAGGCTGAACCTCACAAAGATGATGGAGTAGTGCAGCTGTCTTCTTTTACCAAAATGTTAGGTCAGATCTAAGGAACACCCATCTGTTTCTTTAACAGACCTATTTCAAGCTGCCTTCCATCTTTGTTTCATTTTTCATCTATGTTCTCTCTTTATCTGAAATTTCATATGTAAACCTCTTGTTAGACACCCTCCACCCCACATCATTACTATCATGAACTGCCTCTAACCTCTGACTCATCCTCAAACTATGTTCCTTTTGTAAGGTAAACCTCTTCCGCCATTATCATCATCACACTCTGCCCCTAAACTTGACTTTAAACTATGCTCTTTCTATCTCTCTGTTATACTGTAATTACGACTCCCTCTGATTCTCTCTCTTCCGCATTCTATATCCTCCATCATCCATCATACTTAACTTTTACTCACATCTTTATTATTGTCTCAATTAATCACCAAATTGTCTCCTCTCTCATATTCACTTCCTGCTCATGACTTCTGAGTTATTTGAATCTGTATTCTACCAGTCCAGAACAGCAACCACGGGGCAACTACCTCTGGAGTTTACCCCATCTAAATAATTTGCAATAATCATATACAAAATTGTATCCAAAATTTCTTGACATTTGTAGTTATTCATAATTCTTTTATTGCAATGACGATGTCCATCTCAGTCAAGCACTGAATTGTATCCTTTACAATATCCAAAATCTTAGTCTTACAGTCCTTAGTTCAAATCTCACCTGACTCAATTTAACTGTTCATCATTTAAGGGGTTTAGATGGATCCTTTTCAGAAAATTTCTATTATAGAGTCTTATTTTATTTAGTACTCAGTAGCTATGAGTAACATCAATAATTTTAGTATTTGAAGGCAAGACAAATATATAATAAATATGCAAATAATTTGACTTATCCAAGTTTGAAAGGTAGTACATACAACAAGCAATATACCTATCCTAGGGTCATATCATAACGGCAATCTTATGGTTTCAGTTGATGTCCTCTTAGTTAGTATTTCAGTATACTTCTAGAATAAAGTATTTGTTTGAAGAAAACCAATTGGCTCAATACTTCAAAGCTGTCATCGTTTTGGCAAACAGCTGTTGTTAGTAACTCTAAACCTCTCTTAAGTAGGATTTTCTTCACACTACTTAAGTGTTTCACTAGCATTTTTCACTTGATTCAACTAAGCTTAAAATGCAAGTACTTATGCTTTAACTTTTGTTGTTTTAGCTTTCAGTTTGGTTTCTGTTATACATGCCTTAAACTCTATACCTTCTCGTGTTAATGAGACTGTAAAAGACAGGAGGCGGGATTTTCAGGATAACTTGATCTGCTTAATATGTCAGTTTAAATTTTCTGCAGTATTATGACATACCATCATAAAATTAGACTACATGTTTTTTAAGACCTATATTTTAAGACAACATGTTGACAATAAAGACAAGATGATGATAACTACATGCGCTAGGCAAATGTTTTGTTTGATTGGTTAACTACTCAAGAGCTGACTGGGTGTATACAAGACCAGTAGCTGCTTAGGAGAGTTGAGATAACACTCCTGACACTGGTTGGGTATCCCTAGGCTGATAATATTTATGTGGTTTTTGTTCAGCTTGACCTTCTGTTGAATGATGCCTCAAGGGATAAAACAAGAAAAGATGATATTAAGAAGAGCTGCAGCTCTGATAGAGGAATGATTAGAAAAAGTAATTAGTGTGATATTTATGGTAAAACGCAGTAGGACTGATGATCAAAGATGGAGCTAGGTTAATCAGCATGTAAACTTTGGTGAAGCAGAGGTTGTTGTTGTTAATGGTAGTGGTGGAAAAGACAAAGAGAAGATACATATAACACATTTAGGAATCAGTGGTTATTGAATTGATGAATGATTGTCAAGCTGCCAAATGGCCTTTTATTTTTTTGAGATTTGGTCCAAGATACTTGTGTGTTTGTGTGTGTGTGTGTGTGTGTGTACATGTGCATGCATGTGTTTGTGTTACATTAGTGTCATCTCATAAGGAGTGAGCAGTACTCCAGTGTAAGTGGCGAATGTAGTTTATATAAGGTCAGCAACTGACACTTTATTTTATGTTTCCCAAAGAAGAAGTCTGGACTTTGGAATGTAGATCTGACAATATTATAGATATGTGGCTGACACAAGAGATATTCACATAGTGTTAGGCTTAGGATTTCTCGAAACTTTTAAGACATTAGCTGTATGTTATTTATCTGCAAACAGGATGTTTCCTTGACAAATGTAGCAATTATATTCTTGTACTGTTGAAGGTGACTAAATTGTCATGGCCTCATTGAACAATATTCCAGGGTCTCTGTAGTACTTTTCTTTTTATGGTGTGTCAGTGTTGTGTGAACCTGTGTGCAAAAGGTTATGGTTGAGTGAAGAGTGCTTTTGGCTGCCTAGGTGTGAAAATAAATATGTCAATAATGTAAAGAAGGAAGAATGTGGGAGACATAAATAAAGTTTAGGGTACATCAGAGTTGAAAGACTGTAGTGCAGAGAGCTCTGCATTAAATATCACTTGATCGTTATCAAGGTCACTTTATTATTTTCCATGTAAGTGGTATCTCTGCCTTATTTATTATCTAAACAGCTTCAGTTTTCTACATCAACTAGTGTATACAAATTGTAATCTTGTGTATATGTTAATATTTTTGCTATTTTGGCTAGTGCAGTGAAGTTTATGCTTTACTGAAGAGGCTGTATTAAGAGTGAAACATGTTTGAAGTTGTCTCTAAATGTGACAAAAAATAGTCAAGATAATTTTTGTCAGAGACTAATATTGTTTTTTACCTACTGCATAATTATTTCTACTTACTTTTTTAATGCTTCCTGAATTTAATAATGTTAATACTTAGTACTTTATAGAAATTTGACTGCAAGCAATATTTCTTACATCTACCATTGACAAATTAACTGAACTGTGATACTTGATTGTTTAGAAGATACTATTAATGTTAAGGTGGTTAGTATGCAGAGAGAAAGAGAGAGAAAAAAATATAATCTGTTATCTCTTTCATCCACAAGAGTGGATACATGCCAGCCTGGTATAACTGTGGGGGAGACAGTAAATGACTTGAATCTTTCTCCTTGCCTCCAGATGCAGTTTCTTCATAGTGAAGTACTATAATATCAGAGTGTACTCTCAACCATTTCAAATAATTGTCAATATGCTAGTATTTATTGAATCAGTGAGCTGACCGATTTATTAGCATGGCAGGCAAAAAGCTTGGCGGCATTTTGTCCATCTTTACATTCATCATCATCATCATCATCGTTTAACGTCCGCTTTCCATGCTAGCATGGGTTGGACGATTTGACTGAGGACTGGTGAAACCGGATGGCAACACCAGGCTCCAGTCTGATTTGGCAGAGTTTCTACAGCTGGATGCCCTTCCTAACGCCAACCACTCAGAGAGTGTAGTGGGTGCTTTTACGTGTCACCCGCACGAAAACGGCCACGCTCGAAATGGTGTCTTTTATGTGCCACCCGCACAAGCCAGTCCAGGGGCACTGGCAACGATCTCGCTCGAAAATCCTACAGGAGCCAGTCAGGCGGTACTGGCAACGGCCACGCTCAAAATGGTGCATCTCATGTGCCACCTGCACAAGAGCCAGTCCAGGGGCACTGGCAACGATCTTACTTGGCTTGCCGGGTCTTCTCACGCACAGCACATTTCCAAAGGTCTCGGTCAGTAGTCATCGCCTCGGTGAGGCCCAATGTACGAAGGTCTTGCCTCACCACCTCAGCCCAGGTCTTCCTGGGCCTACCTCTTCCACGGGTTCCCTCAACTGTTAGGGTGTGGCACTTTTTCACGCAGCTATCCTCCTCCATTCTCACCACATGTCCATACCAGCGCAATCGTCTCTCTTGCACGCCACAACTGATGCTTCTAATGTTCAGCTTTTCTCTCAAGATACTTACACTCTGACGGGTATTCACATTGACATTACACATCCAACGGAGCATACTGGCTTCATTCCTTGCGAGCTTACGTATGTCCTCAGCAGTTACAGCCCATGTTTCACTGCCATGTAGCATGGTTGTTCGTACGCATGCGTCATACAGTCTGCCTTTTACTCTGAGTGAGAGTCCCTTTGTCGCCAGCAGGGGTAAGAGCTCTCTAAACTTTGCCCAGGCTATTCTTATTCTAGCAGCTACACTTTCAGCGCACCCACCCCCACTACTAACTTGGTCGCCCAGATAGCGGAAGCTATCGACTACCTCTAGTTTTTCACCCTGGAATGAGATAGAAGTTGTTTCCTGTTTGTTTGCAGTCTTTATTGCACCTGAACATCTGCCACAAACAAAAACTAACTTGCTAGTTAACCTGCCTTTGATGTTGCTGCACCTCTTATGTGTCCATAGCTTGCACCGGGTACATCTTATAGAGTTACTACCTACTCCTTTTCTACATACTGAGCAGGGCCATCTACCTGAAGGGGTTTGTGTTTTATCTACCTTCCTACTTATTAGGATTTTGGTTTTAGCTAGGTTGACTCTAAGGCCCTTCAATTCTAGACCTTGCTTCCACACCTGAAACTTCTCCTCTAGTTCTGATAGTGACTCCGCAATTAGGGCAAGGTCATCAGCATAGAGGAGCTCCCAGGGGCAGCCTGTCTTGAACTCCTCTGTGATTGCCTGGAGGACTATGGTAAATAATAGGGGGCTGAGGACGGAACCTTGGTGGACCCCTACCTCTACCCGGAATTCATTGCTGTACTCATTTCCAACCCTCACCTTACTGGCAGCATCTCTGTACATGGCTCGCACAGCTCTCACTAACCATTCTTCTATCCCAAGTTTCCTCATTGACCACCAGATAAGGGATCGGGGGACCCTGTCAAAGGCTTTCTCCATGTCAACGAAAGCCAGGTACAGAGGTTTATCCTTAGCTAGGTATTTCTCCTGCAACTATCTCACTAGAAATAAGGCATCAGTAGTGCTTTTACCTGGCACGAACCCAAACTGCATCTCATCTAAATTGATTCGCTCCCTAATTAGTTGGGCTATGACCCTCTCTGTAACTTTCATAACCTGATCTAACAGCTTGATGCCTCTGTAATTATTTGTATCTAAAGCGTCCCCTTTACCTTTGTAGCAGTTGACTATGATGCTGCTACACCAGTCATAGGGTATGACTCCTTCGTGTATCACCTGGTTCGTAATACGGGTGACTAGGCTATAGCCAACACTGCCAGATATTTTGAGCATCTCTGCAGTGATTCCTGATGGGCCGGGGGCTTTCCCGGTCTTCATACTCTTAATTGCTTTATCTACCCTGGTGCTATCAACTCGGATAGCTGGTCCCTCTATTGGGTCGACATAAGGCAGGCTCTCTTTCTCTCATTCATTCTCTTTATTAAGCAATCTATCGTAGTGGCATCTCCAGACCTCTTTCTTTGCATCCTCATTTAATGCAAGCGTACCATCATCCATGCGAACACATTTCTCTCCTACAACATCACTATTCTCTCTCCTACACTGTCTTGCAACACGAAATATATATATATATATTGTACACACACACACACATACATTGCCACTGAAACAAATGAATACTGAAAGGGAAAAAATTTTACTTACCCTCGACTTTTAGATTTCAGTCCAAGACTCTCAGCAAGCCGATGGATGTAAGCCCTCTCTGATGCATTCAAGGAAGAAGGAAACTCCAACTCTTTCTGGCATTCTGAGTTCAAATTCCACCGAGGCCAACTATACTTTTTATCTTTTTGGGGGCCACTAAAATAAGTACCAGTTGAGCACTGGGGTTGATGTAATCAACTTACTTCCTCCCCCACAGAGCAAAATTCTGCTGTGTAAAAGTTCAGTAATTTCATTGGAGCATCAAATTCTGGAAAATTAAGCTTTTAGCATAAATTTTTTCGCTGAGTCAATATATATTTCTATTATCAAATAACAACTTTAGGCCTTAAAAAATTACTTTTTTCTATCACTAGGCCTACTGTGCCCCAAACTTGCTGTCTTTGTGCCAAAATTTGAAACTACTGTGCTGGTATTTCTTATTGGTTGATGTTCTGCTGTAAAACAGGACTGCTAGGTTACCCCTTGTGAAGGTGCATGGCTCAGTAGTTAGAGCATTGGGCTCACAATCATGAGGTAGTGAGTTTGATTCCACAACCAGGCTGTGTGTTGTGCTCTTAAGCAAGTTACTTTATTTCATGTTGCTTCAGTTCACTCATCTGTAGAAATGAGTTGTGACATCACTGGTGCCAAACTGTATCAGCCTTTGTCTTTCCCTTGGATAACATCGGTGGCATGGAGAGGGGAGGCTAGTATGCATGGGTGAATGCTGGTCTTCCATAAACAACCTTGCTCGGACTTGTGCCACAGAGGATAACTTACTAGGTGCAATCCTATGGTCATTCATGACCAAAGGGGATCTTTACCCTAAGTTTCATCTCACACATGGCTTAATTGCCACAATACGCACTATACTTGATCTGGCTACCACACTACAACCTACATAGTGTGTCTTTACTGAGCTTTATCTATAGCAGATAATATATGTACTACAACATTTGGTTACACCACAACCAGACTGGCAAAACAATATTAAAGTGTAAGCACATAAAAGTACCCTCTACACTCTCAGAGTGGTTGGCGTTAGGAAGGGCATCCAGCTGTAGAAACTCTGCCAAATCAGATTGGAGCCTGGTATAGCCATCTGGTTCACCAGTCCTCAATCAAATCATCCAACCCATGCTAGCATGGAAAGTGGACGTTAAACGATGATGATGATGATTGTACAGGTTGTAGTGTGATAGCCAGAGCTGATGCTTTTGATAAAATATAGTAATGAAAACATGTTGCATGTTGTGTAATTTGGTAGTTAGGACTTGTTGCACATGATGTAGTACAGTAGTCTGACGTGGTATCTAGCATAACAAGCAGGACATTGTATGGTGTAATTATGGTTGTCAAGACATGTAATTTGACAGAGTGCAGTGTGGCAGTCAGAACATGTAGTGTGACTGTCAGGAGGTGGTGTATAATGTGACAGTCAGGTGATAGCGCAGAAGGCAGGGTATTTGTTGTTGGTAGTGTGATAATTAGGTGGTGTGTTGTGTGACAGTCAAAGTATGTTATGTAATGGGTTATGTATGGTGTTATGTGGCAATTAGGACATATTGTGTGAAGTGATGTGTGACTGTCAGGACATGTTAATTCTATCTTTCTCTATAAATATTTTCACATGTTAATCTGATATCAGTTTCTTTCCCCTTGAGCTATCTTCTCATCTTATCTTCATCTTGATTATTTGAATTATCTTCATATTTTTTCATTTCTTTTTTTCTTCTTCTACCTAGGTACTGTCTTGGTCAAGTGTTACACAGCCTTGGTCAGTATGAGGCTGCAAGTGACTGTCTCCAATTTGCTATGGACTTAGAAGCTAACAGTCCTATCATTCCATTCACTGTCATTCCACGCCTGTTGCACTGACTGGTATGTTACCGAGAAATGTCGAAATGAAATGTCATGCTTGTTCAGAAGGATCAGCTAATTTCCTGCTGCCTGTGTCTCCTCTCCACCCTACTGCTGCTTACCACAGAAGTAAATCATGTTCTAGACACCAAAACCAGCCACCACACAAACAAACAGACAGACAATCTACCCCAGCTAACCAGCCTGTTCAGATGCCAATAAAGTGGATGGCTGGGTAGGTAGACAGCTACAGGGAATGCAGTTAATGTGCTACTTGTTTAGTATGTCAAGTGAAGTTAACAATAAAGTATTCACTGGTATCTATCACCATCCAGCAGGTGTAAAACCATAGCAGCGAAGATGAATAGTTCCACACAACATGCATCATAATAATGGCTGCCTGCTTGGATATGTGTGTTTTTGCTGTGCACGATGACAACAGAGGGTGTTATTTTTTTGTACATTTTAACAGCAATTCAAATGGTTGTTGTTGTTATTGTTGTTATTGTTATTATTGTTGTTATTTTATTACTACAATTACTACTACTATAATGATAATATTAATTATTATTAATAATTACTACTACGATTAATAATAATATTAATAATATTAATATTGTTATTAATAATAATAATGATAATGATAATATTTTTAATCGTAATGATGATTATTATTATTTGCAGTAATAATAACAATAATTTATTATTATTATTATAGTTGTTGTTACTTCTATTCTTACTATTATTACTAATAATACCACTACTAAAATGATTATTATTAGCAGTAACAGTAATAGCAATCATTTGTGTTGTTGTTGTTGTTACTCTAATTACTATTTCATTCTTCATTCGTGACTGAGATGGTGACCACAAACACTGTGATACAATCTTGTACCAACGAAGAAACAAAAAAAAAAAAGAAAAGAAAAAAAAAGAGGAAAAGATCAAGAAAAAGAGAAAGCTTGTCTTCTCTTCCATATTATTACAGTTGTTGTTTTTGTTATTGTTGTTCTTTTTAATGATGATGATGATGATGATGATGATGGTGATAATAGTAACAGTGACAGCACCGATGACAGTGATGACGATTTCCTACATTTACACAATACATACATCGTGGTGTAGAAATACGGTTAATTCAGTTGACTGCAGTACATAACTGGTATTTGTTTCATCTCCCTGGAGGAGATGAAAGGCAAAGGCAATCTCAGTGGGATTTTAACTCAGAATAAATAAATACGGATGTAAATACTATTGGGCATTTATTCTGTTGCTCTATCATCTCTGATACTATGCAGTCATTGTAATAATAACAAGCATTTCTTTATATGCATTGAGCCCTGAAAGAAGAGGTGCTACAAAGATGAAACACCCAAATACACAGAATGGGAGGTTACATTAGGTGATAAGGAAAATTACAAATGCATTGCAATATTGAAATACAAAGAAGACAGTGAGCTGGCAGAATCATTATCATGTTGGGCAAAATGCTTAGTAACATTTCATCTGTCTTTATGTTCTGAGTTTAAATTCTGCTGAGGTTCACTTTGCCTTTCATCCTTTTGGTGTCAATAAAATTAGTACCATTTGAGCAATGGGAGGGGCAATGTAATCGACTTATTCTCTTCTCACTGAAATTTCAGGCCTTGTGCCTATGCAAGAAAGGAATATTAACATCCGGCATGTAAAAAGCACCCACTACACTTTCGGAGTGGTTGGCGTTAGGAAGAGCATCCAGCTGTAGAAACTCTTGCCAGATCAGATTGGAGTCTGGTTCGTCAGTTCCCAGTCAAATCGTCCAACCCATGCTAGCATGGAAAGCGGACGTTAAATGATGATGATGATGATGATGAAGAGGAAATAGCCACATAAGGACAACCAGTTCACCCCACATAAACCCCAGTTGCTCTCATTATGAAGTCAAGTGCCTTCTTATGCCTGTTAAGCTATAAATGAGATTTGGCTCATCTATTCACTCTCATTCACTTTCCATGAAATGTACTCCCAACCACTCTTATATAAACATGGAGTAGCCATATATCTTTTCTATAGCAAGACACCTCTACTTCTGCTTGTCCATGGTGTAAATTCCCTTCTCCACCCTCTCAAATACTGCCCCCACTTAGTTGAAATGACTTTTCCCTTTCTTTGTTTTTTCCTATCTTGTAAGTTACTTGGCAACTCTACTAATGCCAGTAGCATGAACAAGTGCCCAGTACACACTGTTAAGTTGAAGGACATCCAGCTTTAAAAACCATGTCAGTGCTGACATGCAGCACAATGCAGCTCTATGACTTGCCAGAACCTGTCAAACCATCTACCCCATACCAGCATGGAAAATGGGCATTAAATGATGATAACCCTAACCCTAAACCTAACCCCAACACTGATGATAATAGCGGTCAGAACTTCTCTTTTTTCAAATAATACTGGAGAAAGTAGGTGAGAGATTTCATAGAAAGATCAAAAACAAATAAACAAACAAAAAACCCTGATCTCAAACCTTTCAGTCTTGCCCATCATAGTATCACTTTATAGCTTTTAAGGACAAAAATACTGCTTGAATCAGGTGGTTAGAAAAAGAAGGTATAAGTACCTTTATCATCTGTTCCACATGACACAACAACTATTTGGTGTTGGCCCACAACAGGCAAGTCATGGGCAGGGAACAAGAACAGGTGCCCTACCACATCACAAACATGTCCTGTTGTTTGAACTGATGTGTCTGTATGACTTATCATGAACAAGTAGAGCTTCTAAGTTGAACTGCCAAACCGAATATTACTAGAAGTTAAGAATTGAAAGTGAAATGCTGATCTCCAGAAAATTGCTTGATCTTTCAAGATTCTACTTAATATGACTCCATTAATGACTAGAGTAATCTCCAGATTATTGACTCACATGCCCTTCACTAATCCTCTAGACTATGAAGATTGTTTTACCACTGACTGCACTATACAACTGCTTGTATGAGCACTTGGTAAAACTCCAGATGCTAAGTGCTATTGAAGGGGTTGCACGAGGCTCCCAAACAGTTTGAATTCTCATCTGTGGCTATGGTGGAGATAGCAGTAATATGAGAGAGACCTCTCTCTCTGTCTCTCTCTCACACACACACACACACACACACACACACACACACACACACACACCCAGTCCCTCACTTAGGTGTCACCCTTGTTCACTGTCTCAACTTTAAAACTCATACACAGAAGACAAAGGCAAATGTGAGTGCTTGTAAAACAGCCAACAAGCTTTCTGAGTGGAATTTAGTAGATGGTAACTATATGGAAAGCCATGTATGTATCGGTATGTGTGTGTGTGTGTGGGGAGGGTCTTTTGCCAATATATGTCAGTGAAAGCTGTACATTAGTGGGAAAGCCTACACATTCATGCTTTCAAACAAAAATACTTTGTGATGTTTGTTCTGTCTGAGTTGTGCAATCACTCCTTTGTCATTCTTGTCATTGTAAATGTACTAAACCAATGATTGGTTCAAGAAATTCCATTTGATCCATGCTAGAATGATGATGATGAGAGTAGCTGAGAACTATATAAACGTAGAAAAGAGGGTTTGGAAATGTTATGTTAAATATTCGGAAGGAGGAAAGTGGAGGAGAGATTGGGAATGATAGAAATGTCAAGGTTAGTGTTAGAGCAAAAGAAAGGGGAGGAGGGGGGGGATGATAGACTGAATGCAATAAAAAATAAAATTCAATGGAGCTTGAAATAGAAACTTTTTTTAAAGTTCCTGTAGAACTAAAAATTTTTTAAAGTAGAAGACACTTTCCCAAGTTGCTATGCAGTGGAACTGAACCTGAACCCATGTGATTGGGAAGCAAACTTCTTTCTACACAGCTTACCTGGAGTCAAGAAAAGTGTTTTGTTACTTTTGATATCGCATGGACAAAACTACCACTGACTGAAGATTAGATTTAATTTTTTATCAAATGGTCTTTTTTTGAAATTATTTGGTCTCGCTTTCTCACTTCATCTTTCTTGGATCTTGTCACTTGGATCTCCTCAACTGAGTTCAGAAGTAAGTCCCTAATTTGATTGGTCCCTCTCTTATTTCAACTCTGCAACCCTTGTCACATCGATGTGCTGTTGCCTGTCTTAGTCTTTTCCATTGTTATTGTCACAAGAAGTTCTCTGATGAACTTTCTCTCTCAGTTCCAGATCCCTTTGTGCCATCTCGTCTGACTCAAACCTCACAGTGTCTTCACCAAATGCTGTTGTGCTTCCTCAAATAAGGAAGTCTTTCTATGGTTGTAGCTTTATTCCTCAAACTGTCAAATTTTGGAACCCTTTTCCATCTCATTGTTTTCCTCCTTCCTATGACAGGTAATTTGTTGCCATTTGTGCATTGTTTTTGAATTTATTGACTACACAGTATAGTAGGGTCAGTTGGGCACCGTCTGAGAAAAACAGCACCATGACACAATTCACTCTGCCAGAAATTTGAAAATGACATGCTGTACTGCTTGGCATTCATGCCGGAAAAGTCAATACAAACATTTCAGAGTGGTTGGGTGTCAATCTGAGGATAGTGCAGAAGATTCGGAAAGAGTTAGATGAATCTAAAGGTGATTATGAAGGTACGGTAGCTCAGAAAACTCACTCTGATCATTGTGATAAGAAAAGAATTCTTGAATTTGTTGGTGAGATCCAGGCCATAATTGACAACGATCCCTCCCAGTCAATCAGGTCCATCACCAGGGACATGAGAGTGTCTGAGTTTCTTATCAGGCAGGTAGTGCATGAAGACATTCGCTATTCCTCATACAAGATGAGAAAAAAAAACAATTTTTATCCCAAGCCATCAAGGACAAGAGGAAAGACCGCGCTATGAAGCTTTTGAACAAACTCAAGCATCCCCTCCAACCGAACATGCTTTGGTTTTTCTCAGATGAGAAAAATTTCTGTCAGTATCAGACGGTGAACACACAAAACAACTGTTGGCTTGCCGTATCCCCAAAACATGTACCGAGAGTGATAAAAATCAAACATCCAGTCAACATCCTAGTATTTGGAGTGATCACTAGTGATGGTGATGTTATGCCGCCATTCATCTTCCCACACGGTCTCAGACACAACATGGAGGCCTACATTAAGTACCTGGAGGAGGTAGTGCTGCCCTGTTATTTTCATTTTTGCGTAATTTAGATGACAATTTATTCACTGCACCCTGTATATATATATATATATATATATATATATATATATATATATATATATATGTATATATATATATATATAAAACATACTTTGGGTATGGTAGATGAGTTCAGCCAAAATTTAGATTCAGATGAATATGGTACTTAACCCATTACCTACCAGTGATCTCATATGAGATCACTTAAAAATTACAAATTTCGTAATTTTCTGTCAATATTTACATGTATCTAATCTTTTTGCTATATCTACTAGGTATATTTCTGATATTCAAATGAGGTTTGCTAATTTTTCACCCAATATCTCGCTTATTTCTATTAAAAATGTTATTTTGATCATTCCAGCGTATTTCTAAGGCTGTTTTATGCTAGAAATCAAAGTTTCATAAAAAAATTCCACTTAATAGAATTATGGGAGGTAATGGGTTAAGTTCCAGCGTATTTCTAAGGCTGTTTTATGCTAGAAATCAAAGTTTCATAAAAAAATTCCACTTAATAGAATTATGGGAGGTAATGGGTTAAGTTGAGGCACCAGAATTTAGTACAGTATTATCCATTCAATTTCAAAGTAAGGTGATTAAAATCAAAATAAAAAACAAGGATATTATATATATATATAAAATATATATATGTATGTATATATACACACACACACAGATATGTATGCACATACATACATGTGCATGCATACATCCTCACATGTGCAATTTATGTATATACACATACAAAATAAAGAACATTAGAACATTTTTTTCTGAAACTAAGAAACCATTATCGTTATTGTTGCCATTAAGAAATCATTGTTAATTGTTATTGTTGTTGTTAAGTGTAATCTATACACATATAATAATGGAGTGTGTACATGTGTATTTGTGTGTGTGTGTGTGTGTGTGCATGTATATATCAATATATATGTATGTGTGTGTACGTGTATATATCAGCAATATGTGTGTGTGCACGTGTATATATTGTCATCAATATATATATATATGTATATGTGTGTTTGTGTGTGTGTACATATATGTGTATGCATGTATGTATCTAATTGTATATATACACACATATACACACATGTATGCACACACAGAAAGGGAAATGTAGTTACTTGATCTGTTAATAGGTGCTGAATGGTAGAAATTACCTCCAGAATTTGATCAGTCATTAATATACTTACTTAAGGAGATGATTGCTATTATGTTGTCGGTAGTGGTACCAGTGGTGCTGCAACAAAACACCAGGCTGGTGTAATTAATTTGTTAGTTTCGATAGAATAGTTTCTAACTTCAAGCTTAGACATGCTTTAGGTTTTTTGTTTTTTTTTCTTCATTATCAAGTAAGTACTGCTCATAGCTTGCATGTATTTTCTTCAGTTCTCAGAGGAAGTCCTGGCTTAGCTTAGCTTTTAACTTGTCTCATCTCATTTAACCTTCAATACACAACTGTTCTGACAGTAAAAACTGCAGCTGTAGAACTATAGAATTGTGGTGGCTCTTAAAGCTGGTTCTGATCTCATCTTTTGTCTCACTTTTCTCAGTCATTGGACTGCAGCCATGCTGGAACAAATTAACCCCACTACTTATTTTTGAATATGGTACTTATTCTGTTGGTTTCTTTTGCCAAACCGATAAGTTACAGGGACATAAACAAACCAACAGCAGTTGTCAAGTAGTTGTGGGAGACAAACACAACTTACATTACACACACACACACACACACACATGTACTCACAATAGGTTTCTTTCAGTTTATGTCTATCTAATCCATTCACAAGACTTTGCTTGACCTGGGGAGTTCTATTGTATAGAAGACACTTGTGGAAGGTATTGTGCAGTGGGGCTGAACCCAAGAACACATGGTTGGAAAGCAAGATTCTTAAACACACAGCCACACCTATGGCTCTTTTGCAATCCTTTGACCAAATCTCCAGTCTGCAGATAGCTTGATCCCTTACTCCTATCATTTCCCTGAAAAGGGTCACAAGTGCTTCTTTTTCTCCTCTGATTCAGTCATATAAAAAAAAAAAAAAAACGAACGTTTGTGGGTCTACTATTTTGTTGCTGTATAATGACCTGTACTGTGTTGAACTGTTGGAGCTGTGAACTGGGTTGTAGGATAATGTTTTACTGTCTATCAGTTGATACCAGCACTGTGTAATAGCTACTACTATGTAAAGCCTTATTTGTCTGTTTGATATTCCTTAGTCATTGGACTCCACCTCTTTCCCTATGTACTACACACTGATCAATATACTCCTAGAATATTGGTAAAAGCCAAAAATCTGCCTGGGTCCACCCATGGATATAGATGTCAAAACAGCAGTACAAGCTTTGTTGAGTCAGATGTTGCAACTCTGGGCCAGCTATTTCTACGATCCTCAATGCTCATTTTTGCTGCATCACCCTTCTCTCTAGCCAAATGTAATGGCTTGCTTTCTCAGTAGCTTTTGATAATTCCTGTAATGTCTTTTCTCTCTTCTGTAACTAGTCCAAGACTTCTGAGCACTGAGTGTACCCTGGTTCCAACAAATCTAACACCTGCCTCTACAGGAAGGCATATTGATCTATTAATAGATTTTTGCATAGTATTTATATAATTAAAATGATTTAATGAGTGTGTGTGTGCATGTATATAGATTGACATGTAGAAAATAAAAGTTGTGTTTTTGTTATTTTGAAACAAAAATGAAGTGATGAAGGATTGCCTGGTAGCTGTGTAAGGAGGGGAGGGACAAGGCATAGTGGCAAGGGAGAAGGAGGTGGTGTTCATGTAATCAAAGTTTTGGGAGTGGGTAGGAGATAGGAAGGTAATAAAAAAAAAAAAGATTACGTGGGTGCAAGGTGGGGTAGATTGAGTGACAACTAGTAATTGCATAAACAGTGGAAAGAAAAGGTGAGGGTGAAGAAGGAAGAGTAGAAGGCATAGGTGTCAAGAAGAGCAGGAGAGAAGAAGAAGGGGAGGTTTGTTTCTTGAAAATTTAAAAGTAGAATTTTAATTGGGCGTGTATGTGCAAATTGTAAGTTTATGACTGTGTATCTGAGTATATGTATATTGTAAATGTTTGATCTGCATGTGGATGGATATGTTTGTTGTCTTTACGTTTGTGTTTGTTTTCATCAAAGTGTGTGTGTGTGTGCTTGCATGTATGTGTGTGTGTATATATATATATATATATAGAGAGAGAGAGAAATTTATAAATAGATAATATATATGTATCTCTCTCTCTATATATATATATTATATATTGTGTCCACACACACACACACACACACACTCACACAAACACACACACACACACATGCACACACACATATATACAGATATACAGTTTAATATTTGTGTGTGACAACACTATAATGTCAGTCCTTCTCCACGTTACATATCACACCAACAACCTTTGTCATGATATGATTCCTTTTAAAAACAGAATGATTGCTTAACTCACACTACACCACCAGTCTTTCCTCGAGAGAAAGTGAGAGAGAGAGAGAGAGAGAAAGAGAGAAAGAATGAGTTTCTGTGAGAGTGTGTTTGCATTTGCAGTTGTATATGTAAAAAGGAGAGATACGTACAGAACAAAGAGTTAGAGGAAATGAAATAAAAAAATAATTACATCCTGGATTGACATTGGTCTTTGAAACGTAAACATACATAGACATACACACCATGCATGCCTAGATGCAGACACATAAAATCATATGTATATGTGTGTGTGTGTGTGTTTGTATCTCTCTCTCTGTCTCTGTCTCTCTCTCTCTCTCTGTCTCTGTCTCTCTGTCTCTCTGTCTCTCTCTCTCTCTCTCTATATATATATATATATATATGTATACATACATGCACACACACATGCATATATTGAAAATAGGTGAGAGAGAGATGAAAGAACCATTAACCCTTACATTATCATCATTATCATCATCAAGATCACACGGCTAGATGGCCAAGAATAGTAATAATATCACCTCTCTTTTATATCATGGACATGTCTCTATCCATCACTCTCTCTCTCTCTCTCTTACAGGGACTAGTTATAGGGGTCCTCTGTCAATATATGCAAATAACTTCAATTTCTGTCAAATTTTCATTGAGGGACCATCTAGTAGTGTAACCTCAATTGAATCTTGTTACAACTCATCGCTACCTTTGTGAAGGAAGTTCGAGTGCATGTGCACATATGACTGCTTATCTATGTTTGTTTATATCTGTTCACATATGAGCATGTACATAGGAGAAACCTAGGCATATATTTGTGCAGATAATTATATGTATGTATGTTTATATGTATATGTGTGTGTGTATGTATGTAATCATGTCTGTCAGGCATGTGGAAAGGAGTGTGATTCAGCAGGAGGACTTAAACGACATGCAAAGGTACATGGAGCCCAATTACAACAACAGCCAGCTATTGCCAGTGAAGGTTTTGGATGCCAACTCTGTGCAAGACATTGTAGATCTTTGGCTGGGCTAAAAAGTCACATTTGATCACAGCACCATTAAGTTAAGCTTCGTGCAATGGCCATACTCGATAACGAGGGGGCAGCCATCATGTATGTATGTATGTTTATATGTATATGTGTGTTTGTATGTATGTATCAGGTCATTAAGAATGAAATGTCTGATTTTTTTATAAACCAAGTTTGACAGTCGTTAACTCTAATGTTTTATCCTGACAATTGTTTGTTTTACAACATTGAAGAGTTACATCATCACTTTTCAAAATGCAATTCATTGTGTCTGATTATATTGTGAGTTTTCTCTTGTAAATCAATTTTTGTGATAAAAAATTTGAGTTGGTTATGAATGTGAATTCTGTTGTGGAACCAATGCATCCCAGACAGCTTGAAACATTAGTGAAGTGTTTGGTGAAGATGTGGCGAATGAGTGCACTGTATGTCAATGGTTTGAGAAGTCCCGGTCTGGTGAGTTTACTCTTGAGAATCATCCCCGCGATAGACCTGAGACCAAGGTGGATAATGATGAGCTGGAAACTGTAGTGGAAGCGGATACATCCCAAACATATTTTACTATTCTTGTCTGCACAATTGATCATTTTTTAGTTTGGTTTTGTGTTCAAATACGCATATGGCTTGTAGGCGAGAAGATGGATAATACTACTAGATGTTAAAGGACAAAGAAACTAAAATAATAATTGTAAAGCTGAAGTGAAGGCCAAATATATGGACATGCATTTAATTGGCAAAGTATGACCATCCCCAAGTATAACAATAACTACTAGATGTATTATTATCCAAGTCTTAAGAGCAGGCTGGCTGAAAAGGCAGAAAGGTGGAGTTAATATTCATATTCTTTTCTTTTCTACTCTAGGTACAAAACCCGAAATTTTTTGAGGGGGGACCAGTCGATTAAATCGACCCTAGTACATGACTGGTACTTAATTTATTGACCCTGAAAGGATGAAAGGCAAAGTCGACCTCAGCGGAATTTGAACTCAGAACATAAAGACAGACAAAATTCCGCCAAGCATTTCACCTGGCATGCTAACGTTTCTGCCAGCTCACCACCTTAGTTTAATATTCATATTGCATTATTTAGTTATATCTAGGCAGTGAGCTGGCAGGACTGTTAGCACAGTGGACATGATGCTTAGCAGTATTTCTTCTGGCTCTTTATGCTCTAAGTTCAAATTCCACCAAGTTTGACCTTACACTTCATCCTCTCAGGGTCAATAAAATAAGTATCAATTGAACACTGGTGTCCATAGAATTAACTTATCCTTTCCCTAAAATTGCTGACCAAAATTTAAAGCCATTGTTTAGTATCTCATTACATTTTGTGTTCAAATTTCACTGGGTTGACTTTGTATTTCAGCCCCCAGAATCGACCAGCAGGTTCCGAAGTAGTGGGGGTCGCTTCTATCTATTATGCTCTTCTTCAAAATCTGATGGCTTTGAGTCAATGTTAGAAATTGTTAGTGTTGTTGCTGTTTTTGTTATTATTGGTGTTTTGTTGTTGAAATCTCATACTATAAAATCCATGACTTTGTAACTTTTCTCACTGTTATGAGAATATTCAATCCAAAGTGAAAACATTTTCTTTATTTCTTAGAAGACAGTCTCAACAATAGTCCCAGTTAGTTCTTGCTTTCTCATAATTATGTAATGGTAAGGAACTATTCTTTGTTCTAAACTTCTAAACTAATAATTTAATTGGGATTCAGAAGGATATGACTCTTCCTTATTTTTCCCCCCCAAATCTCTCTTTTTTTATAACCAATGATTTAGTAGGCATGGATCAGTAAAAGGGTTTCACCCCTATTCGTCCTTACAAATCTGTCATACCTCGTGAACTCTCCACGTAACATGACTCTTGATCAAGAAACTTATGGACAGAATCCTCTCCATCTTGACTATGTCATATCCTTCGCTCCCTTTCTTCCTGGTTAATAAGGATCAAAATGTCCATGGGCTCAGTCAGCCTCTCATCTGTAAGTATGTCACATCTCTAAATTTTGCTTTCTATCTAGATGACCTGTCCAGAAAAATTCATAACAGTTGTGAATATGGCATTACTCCCTGATGTAATGGCATTACTCTATTTTCATATCAGGATACTTTTGTTTGTATTAGCCAATGATAATGATTGCGCTGTTGCTCTTTGAATCACTCTGCAATTATGATTCCCCATGGCAGGCTGTGTCTTTTCAAAAAGACAGCAGTGTTAAATGTACCTGCTTCTGAAAAAAATGAAATGAGACTGACAGTCATCAGGAATACTTGAACTACCAAGGATAATATATTTGTACTTGAAGGGTTAAAGAATTGGCCACTAATGGCTGATGAAATTGGAAGTATGGTAATCAAATAATGTGAGAATAATACTTCTTGGACCAATGCAGAAAGGCCTCTACATAGTTGCTTAACATGCTAGAAATAACAGTAAAATTCTTTGTAAACATACGTATTGTTTTTGAAAGGATGGAAGAATACATTGAATGACTGTGGCCTTAGGTAGACTGGTGCACTATGTTGGATGGTAATATATTTGATGCTAGGTCTTCACAATGCAGAAATGTAGAAATGTGTTTTCAATGTCACAGGTGCCAAGCTGTATCGGCCTTTACCTCTCCCTTGGATAACATCGGTGGCATGAAGAGGAAGGGCTGCTGGTCTTCCATAAACAACCTTGCCTGAACTTGTGCCTCAGAGAGTAGCTTTCTTTGTGCAATCCCATGGTCATTCATGACTGAAGGGGGTCTTTACCTCTTTCTAAGATTGTCACATTGGGAAGTATATTTTATAACATTTTTTGGTCAGCTGCTGATTACATGCATGATGTCTTCTACAGAAATGTGACTTAAATGACATTATCAATTGCATTTGGGGTTCCACTGTCTCTTTCGTTCATGTATGCATTATAGTTAGGTGCAGGTGAGAATTTCAAAACAGTACTCTAAGTCAAGTGGCAAGAATCATGATTAAAACACCTCACATAAAGTGACCATCCTATCTCCTTCTCTGTTAAGGGATCCTTTAGTTTTGTAAGTTAGACAGTGACCTCATTAGAGCTGGTGCCACAGAAAAAATACCTAGTATACTGTGTAACATGCCTGGCATTAGGAAGGGCATCCAGTCATAGAAACCATGCTGAAACAGACACTGGAGCAAGTTCTGGTTCTCTGATCTATTAGATTCTATTAAAACATTCAACCAGTATCAGTATGGAAAGCAAACATAAAAATGATGATGTTGATGTTGTCATATATATCAACCCACAAATGCATATAATCAGACACACATACATAAGGTGTGTCTGTATGTATATATGTATGTATGTATGTATGTACATATACTATCCCTCTCAATCCTTTCTGTCAAAGAGCATAGGCTTGAAACATCAAAGACTTTTCCATTCTTCCCGAGTACCTGCTTGTTGTTCACTCACCTGTCTTCATCTTTTGTTTTCTGTAAATTCAAACTATACACACACACCCATATATATATATATATATATATATATATATATATATATATATATATATAGGTATGTATGCTTACTTTATACCCATCATCTATATAAGTATACACAAACATAGATATGAACACGCAAATACATGCACATAATAATACACACAAACATGTACACATACATTCATATACACATACATGTGTATATGTTTGAATATGTGAGTATATGATGAAGCACATTGGTGTTTCGCTTGAGCGATCCAGAGGTAGGTAAAACCACATGCCTGGCATCCGGAAGTAATTCTTCAGGTGAGGAACCAATCTACCTGAGTGTCTGCAGTTGTGTAGTTTTGGTAGGGGCAGCGTTGGTATAATGTATTGGTTGCTGTGTGGTGGTGATGATGCTGGTAGCAGTAGTGATATAGTATATTGGTACTTGTGTGATGGTGGTAATAGTAGTTAAGGTGTATTAGTTGTTGGGTAGTAGTAGTAGTGGTGTTATATTGGTGGCTGTGTGATGAACTGGTAGCTGTGTGGTAGTAGGTTTGTATTGGTTGTAGTAATAGTAGTAGATGTGTATTGACTGTTTTGGTAGTTGTGTGATAGTAATGGTGGTAGTATGACGTATGGGGCAATGTGATAATTGAGTTGTATGGGCAGCAGTATGATAATTGAGTTGTATGGGCAGCAGTATATTGTAGTAGTGTTTGTAGTTGCAGTTGTGGTTGTGTAAGCACACAGCAAGCTGAATCTGTGATGCAGGTTCAACTTGATTCCTCTTTGAGCTATTTGCATTTATTTCTTGCAGCTGAAGCTTCCCACTGGAAAAAGAGAAGGTTCACTAGACGATCTGAACACCCCCCCCCCCCGCACACACACACACACACACACCCGGACACACACTGTGGTAATGGGATATCTTTTGTGTTGATTCAGTGATCCATTCAGAGTTACAGGCATATCTCAGTTGTTGTTAACTCATGAAATTACCATCTCAGTTATGAATGAATTAACTTGTAAGACTTTTCACTGTAAAGTGATATTAGATATTACACGCACACAGACATACAAACACAGATGCATGCCTACAGACACACACACACACACGAGTGCATAATACATACATGCACACTAATTTGAGACCGAACAGAACGACAGACCCAGACAGGCCTGCCACTCTTTGCTGTATGAAACCAATGATTTGGATGTCCTGTCACTTTTTTTTTCTCATTTCTTGTAGACATAATATACTTAGGGTGTTACCCATTGTGCCCTTTCTTTTGAAAGATGGTAAAGTATGGATCTGAAGAAGAATTGGCTCTTATTTCTAGCAGGTTGAGTGACCCTATTGAGGACTCCTTGTTTGTCTGATTAAAAGAATCTAAAGTAGAGCAATTTTGTCTTTTTCTTGTAGGTATATTCAGTCCAGGATTGCATTATTCAGTCTGTTTTTAGTCTTTTTTAAAACAGTAAGGTTTTATTTGAAGGAGATTTGGTAGTTATTTTTCACCAGCTGTGCTACAAAGTAGAGGCTTGTTTTGTTACTGTAGTAGATTTTACCTAGGTCAGCCCTAACTGAGCAGACATATAATCAAAAGCATTCCACATTAGATCTTTTTTTTTTCTAGATTTAGTACACTATAGGTATACGTATGTTGCAGACCATGTTATCTAATATATCTTATTTTAAGAGAGTTGCGTGCAATCTAGGTATGGGCATACTGTGGCCTGCAGGACTTTTTGAATGGCACACCTACAAATAAATTACCTTGAATATTTTAAGTAGTGCAGCCCACCTTATAATGAGCTGTGCCTCATGCGGTCTACTTCTTGAAAACGTTTATCTATGCCTGGCATAATCTGAGGAAGATTTAGCTGCTATTTCTAGCAAACTGCTTGACTACATAAAAGCTCTGTCATCAACTCATTCAGTTTCTTTTCTTTTCTTTCTTTCTTTCTTTTTTTTTTTTTTTTTAATGTTAACTTGAGAGGAAGTGGTTGTGTCTATGACTTTTGCAGGTCATCCAGCACTGGTGGAATTGATACAGTTGATATCTAACTTGAATAGCTGTAAGTTAATAACTGTAGGAAAAAAAAGTGAATTTTGGAAGGCTGATGTTCCATAGCTGAAGAATTGAGTATATTGATTAGTATATTGTGTTAGTAAACATATAATGGATACCATGTTGAGGGCAGTTAGCAAGCTCTGTGATATACAGGCTGATGTAGTAGCTGTTGAAGATTTAGAGGAGGAGACAGTGCCTCAGTCTAGGCTTAGAGTTTTTTGTTGTTTGAGGCAAATAAGGTTAGGAAAGTTGATAGCCTTGGTATTGTTTATTAGTTTAGATGACACAAGATATGTCACACATGCATTGCTGTCACCCTCAGAGTTTCCGTGCTAGATGTGAAACTGGTTAAGACATTTGGCAAATAGTAATGGATCAGTCTGTCATACATTGTAGTACTGTAGATTGATTTTTTCTTTCTCTTTCTGGAAGAAATCAGCTGTGGATGGACATGGAAAAGGATGGGTCTTGCTAGGTTTAGATGTCTATGATATACTATATGTTTTGATAGTACCCTTACAATTTCATAAGCAGTTGAGGGTCCACAGTAAGGCAAGATAAGACAGCATTCTAGAGCAGGGGTTTTCAAACTGTGGTCCGCGGACCACAGGGGGTCCGCAAGGACAAGACAGGGGGTCCGTAGACAGCAAATACTTTTTATGGGCAATTTGATTTTATATATGTTTTTTAATCGAAATCTTTTAATTGACAATAGACCTATTTGTTAAATACTGTTAAATAAATAAATGTAAAAATATATGTTATTTTAAGCAAATATTTATGTATAAATTTCATAAGCGTTTATAAGGGGGTCCCTAAGGTAAAGCCTGAAATATAAAGGGGTCCGCAAGTCAAAAAGTTTGAAAACCCCTGTTCTAGAGTGTTATGTCTCAAGCTACTGCTATCTAGCACCTTCGGATGATCTCTACTCAACTGCTACATGACGGCTACTCAACAGTCACTGCCACGGCTAGACTACCTCTATTTATATGTCTTGGGCGATCCTACTTCTTCGCTTGAGGGCGTCGACACAACATAGAGCTTGAAAATTCAGTCTATATTGGTTTCAAATTTTGGTACAAGGCTAGTAATTTTGGGAGACGGGGGAAGTTGGTTACATTGACCCCAGTGCTTGAATGGTACTTATTTTATCAACCCTGAAAGGATGAAAGGTAAAGCTGTCCATGGTGGAGTTTGAACTCAGAACATAAAGACGGATGAAATGTTGCTAAGCATGAAATGGAGCTAATGCTCCTGCCAGCTTGTCACCCTAAGTTCAGTTTATATTGTTATATTTCTTCTTTTCAACATCATCTTTATCCTACTTGAAGTTTTTTTCAGTTTTATCACTACATATTACGAAGATGCTTGTCAATTATGCAGAGTCTCAGTCACTTGTTTATGTTAAATACAGTCATGAGCTGTATTGCTGTCCGTGGTACTCATTAATAGTGTCAACAACCACTTACTGCAGTGAACTGTATCTCTCTTTGTGTCAACCACCTACAGAAATGAAATGTACTTATTTATTGTCTACCACCTACAGTAGTGAAATGTACCTCTCTCTGTGGTACATATTTATTGTTGCTACAACCAACTGTAATGAACTGTGGTCCTTTCTGTGATATACATTTAGGGTGTCAGTTATTTACAGGCATGAACTGTACCTCACATTGTGGTACATATTTATGTATCAACCACCTACAGCAATGTGACCTGTATGTCTCTTTACACTGCATATTTATTGTGTTTAACACCTTTAGGAGTGAACTGTATGTTACTTTGTGGTTTATATATAATCGTTATCATCTACAACAGTGAAGTGTGATGAGTAGTAAAAACTGTGTGGTACACACAGCCATACATACACTTATACATACATATGTATACAGATATATCTGTGTATAAGTATATATATCGTCATCGTTTAACGTCCGCTTTCCATGCTAGCATGGGTTGGACGATTTGACTGAGGACTGGTGAAACCAGATGGCTACACCAGGCTCCAATCTGATTTGGCAGAGTTTCTACAGCTGGATGCCCTTCCTAACGCCAACCACTCAGAGAGTGTAGTGGGTGCTTTTACGTGTCACCCGCACGAAGGCCAGTCAGGCGGTACTGGCAACGGCCACGCTCAAAATGGTGCATTTCATGTGCCACCCGCACAAAAAATATATATATATATATATATATATATATCAATGTAACCTCATGTATATCGTTGGCGATTTTTTCTTCCTCCGTCTTCCCTTCTTTGGACTTTCCTATATTTCCAACGAAGAGCTCTGCTCGAAACGTCAAATTCTCTTTCTTTCCTAACACAATATCTGTATCACGTCCTTGCGTTGTTGCTTTTTGTTTTTTTGTCATTTTTCTTGTTTGAACTCACTATATATATATATATATATATATATATATATTTATGTCTGCCTGCCTATCTATCTATCTACACACACAGACACACATGCATACATACATACACATATATGTACAGAGAGAGAGAGAGAGAGCTAAATGTCCCTAGCATGTTCAGAATTGAACTGTACTCCACTCTGTATGGTAGATATCTAGAAATTATCACCTCCAACTGTGAATGGTGCCCGTGACAGATAAATTTCATTTGCTATGATCTGTGTGTGTGTTTTTATGGTTAATAATGCAGTATTCAGTGTTCTAACAAGATATGTTAAGTTGGGTATAAAGATTACCTTTTGGTATTAATACTGCTTTTGTCGCTGATAATTAATTTTTAATAAGGCTGCTTGCTATTGGTGGCATCAGCATCTGAATAGATGCTGATATTCTATATAGCATAGCCGTGAGATTTGGTTGGCATGCAGCGATTGGTGCTTTCCACTGAGGAGGTCCAATAGATCAAAATAATGTGATATGGGAATTCTGGTACCCATGACAGATGAATTTTGTCTGCTCTGATCTATGTATGTGCTTTAATGCACTAAGTGCCTATATAAGAGGCTCTTGTGTGCATGTCTTTGTGTCTGTGTTTGTCCACTCACCACTGCTCAACAATTGGTGTTGGTGTGTTTACACCCCTGTAAGCTAGTGATTCGGCAAAAGAAACTGATAAAATAAGTACCAGGCTTTAAAAAACAAGTCCTATTCAACTAAAACCTCTCAAAGCAGTGCCCCAGCATGGTCACAGTTAAAAATGACTGAAAGAAGTTAATGATAAATGATATATACTCATCTATACATGAAAGGATAAAGGTCCTTCCTGAATCATAGGGCCAGTTCCCCGGTTTCTGTGGTGCATATATTCCCCCCTGGATGGGATGTTGGTCCATTGCAGGATTTACTCACAACGCATCACCCAGTCTAGGAATCAAAATCACAATCTTAGAATCATGAGTCTAATGCCTGAACCATTAGGCCATGTGTCCACCCCGCCCATATATATTATTCGAAGTGTACAATATTATATATCCATTACAGCTGATCTTACCAATCGGTTTCATGCTAGGGATTCACTTCAGATAAAACACTCTATTGATAGATATATGAGTGCATTTTTTCCTGACTTATGGACTCTTAGATGACTTACATACACATATATATATATAGATAGTTAGATATACACATATATACATATGCACTCACAGACACATACATATATATATCTGTCAGCAGTGGGCTATACCTTTCTTGATACATTTTTTTAATCTGAGTGAAGTGTTTTTTTAAATTTTGCTAAAGTTGCTGTCTATAATTTCTGCACATATTTGATGTCACAAGAAGATTAAAAAACCAGACAAGCAAAGGACACTAATTAGATCCCAGCTTCAGCATTGACTAACTAAACATTTGGGTTGAGTTTTGCAGATGAAAAGGCAATGAGTTAGCCTTCTCAGCTGGGAAGTCACTGATTTGTGCTGTCACTTGTACTGCTTTGTGTTCATAGCAAATACTTACACAATGTAAATAAGTGTCCTACCTAGTTAGCCCTTATACTACGGTCGGTTTCATTTTGTTAAAGATCTTTTTTGGGACTAGTAGATTAGTGGAATTGTTAGAATACAGAATGGAATACCTTCTGATATCTGTTTGGAAATATTTGTGAAGGATCTGAGCTATAGTTCTTGTCCTTCCTTAGGACAACTGGTGACAAACTGAATGTAAGGAGTCTTGCCTGCATAGCCAATTGCTGAGCTTATATATATATATATATATATATATATATATATATATATATATATATATATATATATATATATATATATATATATATATATATATATAGGTATGGCTGTTTGGTAAGAAGCTTGCTTTAAAGGCGGTGAGCTGGCAGAAACGTTAGCACGCCGAGCGAAATGCTTAGCGGTATTTCGTCTGTCTTTACGTTCTGAGTTCAAATTCCGCCGAGGTCGACTTTGCCTTTCATCCTTTCGGGATCGATAAATTAAGTACCAGTTACGCACTGGGGTCGATGTAATCGACTTAATCTGTTTGCTTGTCCTTGTTTGTCCCCTCTATGTTTAGCCCCTTGTAGGCAATAAAGAATTAAGAAGCTTGCTTCTCAACCACATGGTTTTGGGTTCAGTCCGACTGCATGCACCTTGCTTCTGGCTGACCAAAGCCTTGTAAGTGGATTTGGTAGATGGAAACTGAGAGTAGCCTGTCATATATATATATATATTACATATGTTTATATCTATGTGTCTCTGTGTTTGTCCCCCGAACACTGCTTGACAACCGGTGCTGGTGTATTTATGTCCCCTATAACTTAGTGGTTTGGCAAAAGAGACCAATAGAATAAGTACTAGGGTTTATTTCTTTGACTCTAAAACCCTTCAAGGCAGTGCCCCAGTATGGCCATGGTCAAACAACTGAAACAAGGAAAAGATTAAAGATATATATGTGTATATATATATATATATATATATATATGTGTGTGTGTGTGTATATACATACGTGTGTATATATATATATATATATATATATATACACACATATATACACAAGACGTAAGGAAGCTCCGAATAATATGGAGTAAGAACAGTCCACTTGGATGTAAATTTTGAATTGAATATGACCTAGAATGATAGTAGTACCGGCAGGATTTGAACCCAAAATAGGGAGAGAAAAATGTTTCAGACTGTTTAATGTTTTTTATTGGGTGTTTTCTTTTTTACTTACTGCATCATTGTCATCAATCCAGCATCTACATAGTTGCACAGTCTGCTATACTTAATACCCAAATCTTGGTCAGATCATACCTACCATCTTGAAAGAGAACACATAATGTAATCAGGGTTGGTCACAGTTGGAATGCTTTTCATCATAGGTCTGCTGAAAAAAAAGTCATCCTTGCCACTAAACAACAGATCATTGCTTCTACTTGAATCAGAAGATTTAGTTTCTTGCTTCCACTGAATATTTCATCTGATGATGCATTCACATCGATTTCTGGTGATGTAATTCTTTGCAATATGACGATGAATGCACGGATCATGTATCTTTTATTTTTTTAGCCTTTGGACTGTAGCCATGTTGGGGTACCACCTTGGAGATTTTTTTAATTGAATGAATCAACCCCAGTACTTTTTTTAGTCTGGTATTTATTCTATCATCTTTTTTGCTGAACTGCTAAGTTACAGGGATGTAAACACACCAATGCCAGTTGTCAAATAGTGGTGGGAGACAAATACACTGACAAAGACAAACTCACATGCACATATATATCCCGAGGCTATAGCAGAAGACACTTGCCCAAGGTGCCACGCAGTGGGACTGAACCTGGAACCATGTGGTTAGGAAGCGAGCTTCTTATTTCTTTATTGCCCACAAGGGGCTAATCATAGAAGGGACAAACAAGGACAGACAAACGGATTAAGTTGATTATATCGACCCCAGTGTGTAACTGGTACTTAATTTATCGACCCCGAAAGGATGAAAGGCAAAGTCGACCTCGGCGGAATTTGAACTCAGAACCTAAAGACAGACGAAATACTGCTACGCATTTCGCCCGGCGTGCTAACGTTTCTGCCAGCTCACCACCTTCTTACTGCACAGCTACACTTGTACCTATACTAGTATACTTTGTTTTTAACCTGCTGAGTCTGGAGGAAGGGGCAGTGTCCATGATCATTGCAGGCCCTTCAGAGCCTGTGAGTTTGATGTCAAAACCTGCTGGGAGGAGATTCCAGAGGGTCGATGCTCTGGCAAAGAAGAATGAGGCATAGTGGTTAGTGTGTGTAGGAGTTGAGTGGTGTTAGTAGATGTAACAAGGTTGAAAAGAAGTGTAGAGGAGTAGAGCAGGGCTACCTGAATAGTGGATGCACTGCACCTATGTCAGTATATTTTTGCCAACAGCCAAACCTTATTAACAATCAAAGTTGTGATTCTGTTACCACCTGGTTATTATTTTCATTATAGTGTTGCTTAACCCCAGTCTTTGATCATAGATATTCTAGCCATGACCAACCAGTCTTTATTTTCAGCCACAGCATCCCTTGGACCATATTATCCAGTAAGTTCTTTCTCTTTCTTTAAGACAGTTTAGTGTGATTTAAGTGAAATTTGGCTGCTATTTCTAGCAGTTTGAGTAACCATATAGAGAGTTGTTTATTATTAACAGGACACTGGACAACAGAATTAGTAGAGCGCTGGAATAAATGCATTGTGGTATTTCGTTACAGTTTGAGTTCAAATTTCACTAGTATAAGCCTTCAGCACACAATATATCTACCAGTTAAGGACTGGGTAGATTCAATAAACTCCAAATAATATACAGCAAAAGACTGAATTAGTATAGTATTTTGCTATTATTTACTTTATAGTGCAATTGGTAAACAAATGCCATTGGTTAAGGTATCTAACAGGAAAATCTTTGTATTTCTGACAGCAACAATGTTTGTGTAACTCAGTACAGAACCAACAGGAACAGAGGATTTTGTTCAGAAGGCACCCAGTTTTTCAGTATTTCTCAGATGTTTAAAGAATTTGTCAAAATACATACACACACACATATATCAATACGACTTATAACATGACAAAAGCCATTGCCGCATAAATACCTCCACATATTCTTTTAGAAGTTTCAGTAATTTGACTGCAGTACAAAGAAATCAACCCCAGGACCTATTCTTTGTAAGCCTAGTGCTTATTCTATTGGTCTCCTTTTGCCAAACCACTAAGTCACGGGGACATAAACACATCAGCGTTGGTACAAACGTAGATGGGGTTTTTTCAGTTTCTGCTCACAAGGCTTTGGTTGGCCCTAGACTATAGTAGAAGACACTTGCCCAAGGTGCCACACAGTGGGACTGAACCTGGAACCGTGTGGTTGGCAAGCAAGCTTCTTACCACACGGCCATGTCTGTGCCTATGTATATATAATAATAATTAATAATCTTCATCGTTTTATCATCTACTTTTCCATGCTTGCATGATTCAGATGGAATTTATTGAAGCAGATTTTCTACAACCAAATGCTCTTCCTGTTGCTACCCCACACCCGTTTCCATGTAAGGTAATATTTCCCCATGGCAGGATATGGCTTCAAGGAAGATTGGAAATGGAGACCACTTGTTCACAATAATCATGTGGTGTCAACTTACATATACATAGGTGTAGGAGTGGCTGTGTGGTAAGTAGCTTGCTTACGAACCACATGGTTCCGGGTTCAATCCCACTGCGTGGCACCTTGGGCAAGTGTCTTCAACTATAGCCTCAGCCTGACCAAAGCCTTGTGAGTGGATTTGGTAGACGGAAACTGAATGAAGCCCATCGTATATATGTATGTATGTGTGTGTGTGTGTCTGTGTTTGTCCCCCCAACATTGCTTGACAATCGATGCTGTTGTGTTTACGTCCCCTGTCACTTAGCAGTTTGACAAAAGAGACCGATAGAATACGTACTAGGCTTACAAAGAATAAGTCCTGGGGTCGATTTTGTCGACTAAAGGCGGTGCTCCAGCATGGCCACAGTCAAATGACTGAAACAAGTGAAAGAGTATACATTTTTATACCAGACTTCTTTCAGTTTCTGTGTACTAAATCCACTCAGGAGGCTTGGGACTATTGTAGAAAACATTTGCCAAGCAATGAAGCAACCTCCTTAACTAAACAGTAGCATGTTTTTTTTTTTTTTTTTTTTTTTGATTCTTCAATTTTTAATGGCTTGATCACCTGAACATCAATTTTGATTCTGGGTGATGAGATCAGTTTTGCTGTCAGGTAAACAGGTAAATATATTTGTTGTCATATTCTATGACTGGTTCTTGAATTCAAAGCAGTTCCACAGTTGTGATGTTCTCACCGAGTGTCTAAGCTATTTGGATGAACTTGTGAGGGTTTTACCATGGCTGTGTCCAAAAAACTCTACATCTTTCACTTGCAAATGAGTAAGACTTCGTAACATGTACCATCATCATTTAACGTCCGTTTTCCATGCTAGCATGGGTTGGACGGTTTGATTGAGGACTGGTGAAACTGGATGGCAACACCAGGCTCCAATCTGATTTGGCAGAGTTTCTACAACTGGATGCCCTTCCTAACGCCAACCACTCAGAGAGTATAGTGGGTGCTTTTACGTGTCACCTGCACGAAGGCCAGTCAGGCGGTATGTTTTGCTAATTGTTTTAGATGGAGGCGATGACAAGAGGCCAAGACCTTTGGCAATATATTATGCTTGAAAAGACCTGTCAAGCCAACTGTGGCTGAGACCGGTGTCATGTAAAAAGCACCCTTTGAATGTTGGGCCTCATGAAGGCAATAAGTAATGTGACCTTTGGTGATAAGCCATATTTGAGGACACCTGTCAAGCCAAGTGAAATTATAGTCATGGTTGATACTGGTGTCACGTAACTGGCATCCGTGCTGGTGGTACATAAAAAGCACTCTTTACACTTTTGGAGTATATGGCATTAGGAAGGTCATCTGGCTGCAAAGACCATGCCAAATAAGATGGGAACCTGGTACAGCTCTCCAGCATACCAGTTTCAGTCAAACCGTCTAACCCATGCCAGGATGGAAAGCAGATGCTAAATGATGATGATAATGAAGGTGCAAGCAGACTTCCACCAGCTTGTCTGATCCTTGACCCAGCAAAACATTGAAGATGTGACAGCTGGGAGCTGCACCTGCACTGAGTAAACTGGTGCAAATGAAATGAAGTACTTTGCCCAAGGTCCATAACATGCTGCTGTCCAGCCCAACCCATGAACTGAACCAACAGCTTTTTGATCATGAGCTCACTATCCTAACCACTAAGCCTTGCTCCTTCATGTGTATATCTTTATTCTTTCTCTTGTTTTATTCACTGAACTGCAGCCATGCTGGAGCACCACTTTGCAGGGTTTAGCTGTCTACCAAATCCACCCACAAGGCTTTGGTTGACTTGGGGCTGTAGTAGAAGATACTTGTACAGGGTGGTAAGCAGTAGGACTGAACTCAGAGCTATGTGGTTGGGAAGCAAGCTTCATACCAGTCACACCTACACACATATATATATATGTGGACATAGGCATAGGCATGGCTGTGGTAAGAAGCTTGCTTCCCAACCACATGGTTCCAGGTTCAGTCCCACTGTGTAGCACTTTGGCCAAGGGTCTTCTATTATAGCCTTGTGAGTGGATTTGGTAGATGGAAATTGAAAGAAGCCCGTTGTATATATGTCTTTGTTCCCATCCCATCGCTTAGCAACCTGTTGGTGTGTTTACGTCCCAGTAACTTAGCTTTGGGGAAAAGAGATTGATAGAATAAAAGTACTAGGCTTACAAAAAATAAGTCCTGGGGTCAATTTATTTGACTAAAATAGTGCTCCAGTATGGCCACAGTCAAATGACTGAAACAAATAAAAGAATATAGTTTTTGGGTGTGTGTATCTATATGTCAGGCATGAATTTGCGGCAAGAAGTTTCTTCCAAATACATGGTTGTGGGTTCAGTCCCACTACTGGCATCTTGGGCAAGTGTCCTCTGCTGTAGTCTCAAGCTGATCAAGGCCTTGTGAGTGGATTTGGTCAACGGAAGTCCATCATATATGCTTGTGTGTGTTACTGTCTCCTTGCCTTGACGAAGTTGTAAATGTGTGTCACAGTCATGCAAGCTGAGTCCTTCATTTCTGATCTTGTTAAAACAGTCTGATCATGGGGAAATATTACCTTACTTGGAAACCGGTGATTGCCAAAACCAAGGGCATTTGGCTGTAGAAAATCTGCCTGATCCATGACCCATGCAAGCATGAAGAAATGGAGAGTAAAGCAATATCTGCACATGGGAAGTCCCTAAAGCATGCATGGTATTCACTGCTCATGCAAAAATATTTTTTTCAAACGAAAGACAAGGGTTGATACAGCATGGCAATAGTGTCATGGAACATTGCAGTCAAAACAAAAAGAGGGAATGATTTCACAAGTCATCACATTTAACATCCTAACAACTCCAATAGTTCACTGCTACTTTTTTCTACCCCAGCAGAATTTGAATTCAGAGTGCAGGTTCCGAATAAGTACTACATATATATATATATACACACAAAAATAAATGTGAGTGATACTGGTGTCACATAAAAGCACCCATTACTCTCGGATTGGCTGTCATTAGGAAGGGCATCCAGCTGTAGAAACCATGCCAAATCAGACTGGAGTCTGGTGCAGCCTTCCAGCTCGGAAGTCCTGGTCAAACCATCCACCCCATGCCAGCATGGACAACAGATGCTAAATGATGATGTATATCTTCTATTAATTTCAGCCAGGAGCTGTGGCCATGGCTATATACATTAGAAGTGCTTAACAAATTCCACATGAATTGGTTAACTCAAGGCCGTGATAGAAACACACATGCACAATGAGATTGGACTAAGATTCAAGAAATAGATTCATATGACTATGTAACTCTTCCTTTTAAATGTCATTATATTTAAAAGCTGAAATTGTAGACTCTTGGACTAAAATGACTTGCAGTATCGTTTCACAAAATTCATACCATTGTGAGGAATTATTTTAAGAACAAGAGAAATGATAGATATGGCACTGTTAAACTAATGCTTAGTTGTATTTAGTCTGTCACAGTTCAATTTCACAGCAGTTGTTTTACACCAGATCAATGCTGATCAAAGTATCCAGACATATAGCCAGGACATCCACTTTTATCCAGGATCACATTCTGATGTTTCATTCGATTTTTAAAGATTGTACAGTATAATTTAATAAACATTTGGCCGTTTTTTCTTCTTGCTACTAAAGTGGTATAAAGGATAGAGTTGATTCAATCACCTATATTTTTTCTTGGAAAATTTGAGTTCTTTGTTGAATTTAGGTCTGTTGATACGATCTTCACAACTAATGGCTCGTTATTAGAAAACCATTAGTTTTTCATATAAAACCAGTTATCTCCCCCATCTAAGTTAATAGACCAACATGTGGCTGGGTGTGAACAAATGGTTTACTAGTTTCTCTCAGCAACAATTTCATCTCAGATTTGCAATGAGTTGATTAAAAAAAATCTGTCTACATTTCTCACCCAAGCCAATGGTTTCATTTCAACTGCCAGCTCAGTGTATAAAATTAACTTTCATGCAGATTAAAAAAAAAAAAAAAAAAAAAAAAAAAAAAAAAAAAAAGAAAGAAAGGAAAAAAAATCTGCCGATCCTTGTTGAGGTTGGAATGTGGGTAGGAAAGTTGTCAAACCACCATCTCTTTGCTTACCTGGGTCCCATCCTTACTTGTTCAACAGCTGACTAAAATCTGTTGTGCAGAGCTGCACATTTCAGTTGCTTACATCCCGATACAATTCTATGTGGCTGTGATAGACGTTACCATAGAGGACATGGAATGGAGTGAAAATGATGGATCAGTTCTATACAACAGGGGTTATGTACAGGGAAACAAAAACGCTTGTGGTGACATGGAGAGTTAGTTGCTATGTATATAAGATGCCAGGTGGATGGTGAAGGTAGGGCACCCAGTAATTCAATACTACATTAACCGGAGTTCTGCCAGCACCCATTGTAGGCAGTCTGGTTGGCTAAATTTGTCTCCTACACACTCAGAAACTTGGCGAGTTACACTACCTAAGATGTTGTAGGCACCTATGGGAGGTAGTTAAGTTGTACCGATTGATTCATATAGTGAAATACTGAATAAGAGTTGTGGTGGTTGAGGGTAAGTGGAAGCAGATGTATTGCTTAAGCTAGGTTGTCAACAGAGGGACTGAGAAGCAGCAAGAGGAGTGGGGTGTAGGAGGAGGAATTATATAAATATAACAGGCAGCTGGAAAACTGTTGTGTAATTATAGATGATGCTACCAGAACTAGAATGTAAATAGCACCAAGACTTTATAGCTATAGCAAAGTAAATGCTAACATGAGAGAATACACCATCACTACAGGATGGAGACAGAGTCTTTCACTCGGTAGGGAAGGGTGAAAGGCCAACGTATTCGCCAAATCAGTTTGGACAAGTCTGAACACCCCTCCCCCCATCTTTCTTTTATAGTTCACGTGACTTGTAATTCTACCTATCCACATCAACAGTACAATGAACAAGGTGGCTGAGTAAATAATGTATTGCACATAGGCCAGGAATTTAAATCTGTTGCTTCATTTCTTGATAGAATACTTTATTCCACATCACTTCAATTCACAAAACTGTCAAGCGTGATATGGAGGTGTTACCTGTGATAGTCCTTTCTCAGTCTTTCATAGTACGCCAGACATCTTATAGATGACTTCACTTCAAAAACAGACACATCAACCTGTGATGTTATCTATCAGATAATAGTCTAGAAGAAATTTATTACAGTATTCATTACCTTACTCCACTTGTGGTATGTTGTGATGGACTTGGTTTATCCAGAGGAAGATAGATCACATTAGTACAACACTAGATCTAGATATTGGGAGGCATTTGCATTTTATTTTAGCCTATCAGTAGCCAACATTACATTTAACATTTAGGCTGGGAAGATACTGCATATAGTCTTTCCATGTACTCTAATAGCCATGGCATTGTAGTAACTGGGTGAGATTAATAATGCTCTATTTGAACTGTTAATAGACAATGAAATATCTAAGAAAGGATCAGTTATAGTGTTTAATACTCAGAATGTTGGGCAAGTTTAGGTAGGGATAGTTGAATAGACAGGCAAGAATTGGACAATGGTTGAATGCAGATTTCATTTATCAGACAGCAAGCTTTTGCATTATACATTTTACATTTCAGAATGTTAGTAATACTCCAGTGTTTGGTGCGTAAGGCCAGCTACTGTTGTTTTTTTGGCAATGAAAGAAATCCAACTTTTGTGATACTGCTTTGGTTGGTCATCAAGAGATTGTAAAGAACATCAGATTTTAACCTGTGATATTATTTAGGTGTTAAGGTAAGTGGTATGGTTGTGTCTTGGTAGTGATGAAATTTGCAGTTGTACAAAAGTTGTATAGTTCAGACCAAAAAACAATGAAAATAGATTTTGTACAACCAACATTAAACAGTACTCAAAAACAATTTAAATATATAATTTATAAAAATACCTCAAATTAAAATTTCTGATCAGTTTTACATTTAATATTTTCATAAAAGAAAATGACTGTTCAGAACATGTATTCTTTTTTGAAACTTCTTGTTTTTAATATAATTAATTGATGAGTACTACTTAATATTAGTTTCAGAATATTTTTCATTATTCCTAAATGACTGTACAACTTTTGTAGAATTACTCAGTTGAACTCAGAATTGCAGTTCTAAGTTCAGCTCCACTGCATGTTATCCATCATAGCCTCCAGCTGACCAATTACCTTGTGAGTGGAATTTATTATATGGAAACTGATAAATGCACACCAATATAAAAAAACCCAGTCTTTTGCAATATATGCCCTGCAGCAAGTTGCAGACACTTTTATGTCAGAGTAAACCAGTGACTTCTCTTTACAAACCTACAACTGAGCGAATTGAGCAGCCTAAATAGACAGTTAAGTCAATACTCGAATCAAATACAAAAAACCCACAAAGTTTAACTGAGAGCCATACAAAGCTCTCCTGCAGAATGGCATGACTCAATTTGCTAAGTTTCCATGTGGCTGAACAGAGTAGATAGAGAGTGATTATGAAACTTTAAGCAGGCATAGTTTTCTTACTAGATCATCTACTCAAATTACTTGCTAATAGTGAAGTTGACAGTCACACTTGTATAATCACTACTAGTTGTGAGTGAAAACTGTTCCTATACACAAACACTCAGCTTCACTTTAGCAGCACTCATGAAACTGGAGTGGAAACTTATGAGAAATCTATGTGAACATGAAGCCTCAAGATAATAGGGGATATTTATTCACTAGAGACCTGCCCACCCACATTTGGAAGCTAATGAATAGCAATACAACAGCAATAAAATGGAATGTTAACTGGGTGTGTTAAGAGTAGAAGTAATGTGTTTCAACATGAAACAGTTCATGCTAGCAGATTGACTTGTAAACAATTATGAGTCAAGTCTTTGCAATAGATGATTGTTAAGCTGTAGACTGGTAGAAACAGGAGCCTTCAGCAGTGTCAAGTGCGTGGACAGGCAATGTGGAGAGGAGGGGGAGGGGTCAGTCAACAAGTGCTGATCACATCAAGATTTCCTGCTCACACACAGCAATAAGAACACATTGAGAAATGATATAATTCAGACACGCATAGATGACAGTGGAAATGTTTCAACAGATGGTAGCACTGGAGATATTAGAGTGTTTAAATGAAATAGTAATGGCAGTAACAACTAATATCCTCAACCTCCAACAAAGAGGTACAAGGAGAAAGAGAAAAATAGTGGTAACTAATTAAACTTTCAAATTAAAAAGCAAAAATTCATAAGTCAGGAAGGAACTGCTAACTTCATCCTTGTTTTGTTAAAGAGGAAGAAAAGAAAAAGGAAGCAACACTTCACTGTTAAACTGTTGCAGGGCATCAAATCATATTAACAGCTATATTCTATTCTTATGTTGCTGTTTAATATTACAAGTATAATTCTGTTCAGAGAAGAGCTTAATATTGCGGTCTGATTAAAGGGGAAAATGTTCTACAACTGGTTTTCTAGTTTCTAAAATACATCTAGAGAGAAAGGAAAGTCTATAATGTAAAGAATTAGAATAAGGTAATGATATTTTTGTTTCAGACTGCCCGCTATACAGCATAATGTAGATTGTGTGCTAAAATGTAATAGCAGCAGTAGCAACAAGATTTTTATTTTCTAGTGACAAAGTTGTAACAGGAAGTCATAAGAATGGCACTTGTAAAACCAAACACATGCAACATAAAAATCAACAACCTGCCATATTACACACCTGCACACAATCAAATTTAGGATATATTAAAAAATAAGCAAAATAAAATTAAGAATCAGTTAAAAAAAAAACAGGTTTTCATTAGAGTTAAAAAATAATAAAAAAAAAAGCAGTTCAGAAAGTATAATGTGGCAGGTGAGGATTTTAGGAATTGAAGCTATACAGAACAGATGTGAAACAACACACCACAGAACAAAGTGGACCGAAGCAAGAAGCATCTGTACAGAAGGAGTAGTGACAATGCTTGACATCTTGTCAGATTTATTTCACATGACATTGTTATTTTTTTGCCAATCATATACAAAATGTGAACTTAATTTTGTTTTGTTGGTTTTTTATTATTCAATATCAATATAAATTTCTCATAGCGAGCAGTGACAACAAATACAATATTGTCAGAAAACTTCCCACATGGAAACAACATCGTAAAATTACACCAAAAAAATTCTTTGACTTATTTGTCAGTGATTCCAGTATTAATTTCCACAATCAAATTGTCAGCCAGGAAATTAATAACTTTCAACATTTCCCCAAATAACCATCAGGCAGCAACCATTGTAAGAAATAGCTGCCACCTCAGGAAATATTGAAAAAAAAGAAAAAAAAAATTAAAAACAGAAAAAAGATGAAAGGGGGGGCTAGAAGAAAAGACAAAGAGCACAGAAGTACTGAGGAAGAGGGGGGAAAGGAAATTAATGGATAACTCAAACAACCATACAACTGGTTAGACAGTATTGGTCATTTTAATCTAAAATTTTATAAGAAAAAGTAATCAGTTATTTTGGATACAGTTTGGTTTCCTTCAAATGACAATGATGAATGTTTGTAATGTGACTTTTCCTTTTTCTCCACTTCTTGCTCGGTTAGAAGCAAGGCCAAGTAGCATATCCTTGATATTGCAGCTCTTCTCACCTGTAGTGGTCTCGAAAAGAGAATGTAAGTCGAAATGAAAAGCAGAATGTGCTAGGACGAGGTTAATAGACTAAAACTGACTTAAAGAAATTTGCAAGTGAATAAGATGAAAAGCTGACTTATGACGACAACAACAAGGAGAAAAACTAAATATCCAGTTTTCACCAAGTAAAAAAATAAAAAAATTGCCAAAAATGGTAATCCCCACAAGTTGGGAAATGGTAACAAAATGATGTTGCTCGCATCATAAAAGAGAAAAAACATTCAAAGTAGTTTAGGGGAAATCTAGTCAGCCATGCCCATCTAAGTGTTTTAATGCTGTACATCATGTTTTTAATTTCCAAAAGTTCTAAAACAAGTGTGAAACACCCATGTGTCCATCAGTACATTAAAACGGTCAACAGCCTGTAAGTTGTTTAGATTTATAAAAGAAGCTTTGGACTTTTCTAATATTCCTATTACTAATGTAACTAATTAGAAACAGGTAAAATAACGCATACCTCCCCACCCCTGCCTATCAAATAAATAGAAACTTACTTAAATCTAAAAAGTCTGCATGAATTGTTAACTTAGTGTCAATGCAGAATCTACATCAGGACCATGATGTGAAAACTAAAACTCCATTGTAACAACTATGCAACTAATTTATGCTGTGTTTTATATATATATCTATTTTTGTTTGTCTCTTGTCTTTGAAGAAGATAAAAAATAAAGAAAAGGTAAAAAAAAAAAAATACAATACCACTTAATTTACAGTTATCTTTATTTGAATGAGATCTGATGGACCAGCATGGAAAAAGATAGCAAAGAGATTGGCTTGGCTGGAAGGCAGAAATTTTTTTTACATCTTTGAAGGAAAGGAAAAATGAATTTGATATAGTGGAGTCTACAGAACTAGGTCAGAGAAAGTAGTCAGATGGGATAGGGACATAATTGGTGATCTTACAGCACCACTACCGGGAAGAGATAACTGTACAGACCATCCCAGGTACATCTTTTAATTGAATGTGCGACTAAATACAGGACCTTGAGCTGTACACATACAGAAATGAGAGATGCCAGGATGAAACTGCAGTGTGAATAAACTTTAATTTGCTTGTAATAATAATAATAATATAATAATTATAATAATAATTCACCAGTTCTACTTGGAAGTCATCATTGTAACGAACTCTGAAATAAAAAGAAAACAGCAAATTAACATTTTGACAAGTTATTTATGGTGGATGTAAATATCTCCATTAATGCAATGTAAATCAAATTAACAATTCCAACGAACTCACCTTCATAATTAACCTGGCCATCACCATCAATATCTGCCTCCCTGATCATTTCATCAACTTCTTCGTCCGTCAACTTTTCTCCTAAATTTGTCATTACATGACGCAATTCTGCTGCACTGATGAAACCATTTCCATCTTTGTCAAAGACACGGAATGCTTCTCTGATTTCTTCTTCACTATCTGTGTCTTTCATTTTTCGGGCCATCATGGTCAAAAATTCAGGAAAATCAATGGTTCCATTTCCTGAAATTAATATTGAAACCTTCTCACTGCCGATTCTTCATACCAACAACATATTGGGTAGATTGACAAAATTTAATACTGACTGATTTATCGATACGTCATGTACAGGAATTCCTTATCAAAACAGATTGTACGTAGGAAAGACAAGGTGCTTACCATCAGCATCTACTTCATTTATCATATCTTGTAATTCAGCTTCTGTGGGATTTTGACCAAGTGACCTCATTACTGTTCCCAACTCTTTCGTTGTGATGGTCCCATCTCCATCTTTGTCAAACAAACTGAAAGCTTCTTTGAATTCTGGAGAGTGAAAATAATGATCTTCATTATACTTGACTGCAAATCTAGAAGCTTCAGATTAAAAAAAAAAATAACCCCAACAAAAACGGATGAAGAAAAGTGAAATGGTGAATTAGAAGCCATTGGTAGAGAGTAGTAATTAGTGGCATTATTTGAACGACTACATTTGTAGATTATGTATGATGAAGTGCAGAGACCAGAAATGTTGGTAATATCCATGCAGCATATAAGGTATCCATCCAGTGAGATATTTGAAATAATCCATTATCAGAACAGTTGGTACAGGTCCATAGAAGGGTAAATCCATCAAGCCTCACATGTAAGTAGAATCCAACAATTTGGTGGTGAATTGTACATGTTGATATGAAAACAAACTAGTGAAGCAAAACTAAGGACAAGAGAGGAGCAAGAAATTGAAGAGAGTGACCGAAGCATGCAGAGGAGACATAAAAATAAACAAGGGAGACAGAAAACAACAAAAACTTACCAGCAATCTGTTCTTCTGTAAGTTGATCAGCCTAAGAAAGAAAAAGGGAGTTTAAAAAAAGAACGATGACATGAGGGGAAAATTTGTCAAAAAACGAGGAGGAATATTAAAAGAAAATGTCATTTGCTATTGTTTAGGAATAGTAAAAAAAAAAAAAAAAAAAAAAAAAAAAAAAAATCAAAGAATGAAACAAGTGGTTTTCCTTACCATGTCGGAATGTCGTGTTGCTAATGGTAAGGGTAGGATGTGAAAAAAGAGCAGGTAGCGGTGGGTAAGGCAAGCTAACAGAATTAGACAAGATCTAAAGTAACAATAAAGCAGCTGTAACCTCTCTAGTCAAATAAAATCAATGGAAATAGCAGCAGCAGCAGTTGCAAATCAATAACCAGATGGGAATCGAACTATGTCACACAGCAGTACAGATCTTACTCTACTGACACTGTCATCACCAACTGCAGATTGGGGAACTACTGAATATATAAATATATATACACACAGTTATATATATATAAGGGGCATGTGGTAGAGAGACAGAAAGGGCAAATGGCAGAGAGGCAGAAGGGGCCAGAGACACGCACACACACTGGTGCAGTGGTGAAACGTCGGTGACGCAGTGTGTCGGCTGCTGTGATTATGCTAAGAGCATTAGATCGAATTAGATGCTGCAGTAATGAAGCAACAGAGGAGGGGGAAAGAAGCGGAAGGGAAAAATTAGATCATTGCGACAAGTGTTGAACCAGAATCGAACCAATAATCCATACGATATCAGCAACCATCACCAACACCTCCCTGTTAAGGTAATTGTGAGCAGTGCGACGTGATCCGGCAGTGAGTGCAGTAAATAACAGGTAGCTGTAAGAGCAGCTGGAAGGAGGATGAGGAAGAGGAGATATTAACATATGTTAATGTGGTCAGCGTTGCGTGTGTGTGTGTGTGTATGTGCGAGCGGCACCAGTGACACATACCTCACACAAATGATATTACACTGACGAAACCAAACAAGTCACATAACTAGGACAAAACCAGAAAACCGATAAATACTTGTCAGTAACCCCCTTCCTATCTAAGTCCTTAACCCGAGGGGAGACAATGCATCATACAGAAAGGTTAGTAGCTTGTCACTCCACCAACACAATTACAATCGAGTGAAAGCGCCAAAATACAAGCCTCCCCGCCAATTCGTGTGTGAAACCAGAAACAAAAACGAAATAAAAACTAGTCTGCAGCCACCAGTGACCACTTGAAATGAGCTCAACTGACCGACATTAAGGGTAATGGTGAGGTACGGTTTTGAAACCGGCTTTTTAACTGCTTGTTAAGTAGTCTAATTAAAAATTTCTACCAACATGCAACCGTCGCTTCAAGTGTAAAAGCTGGTGGTGCACACACAACCCTAGTGTTCATTTAATTAAATCTGACAAGAGACACCCAACAAGGGTATTTCAACATAGGCACTCAACCCTACCGCCTTAGAAAAAGACACTAGCTAGTGCTTTCGAAGATACATTATTGCTGGAAAGAATGATATGGCCACGGCTGGAATGCCTTTGGCTAGACGTAGGTCTTTGCTCGACCAAGACTGACTTGTGACCGATAGACATATCTACCCTATAGATTTATTGCTCATAACTATATAGCTAACTCCAGCAAATCTTTTGCACAGCTATATTAGCAGTAGTAGTAACAGCAATGTATTTCGGCATTTACTTTTGAAGACGGAAGAAAAGAAAAAAAAAAAAAAACCCCGAAAAGAAAAAAAAGGGAGGAAACCGCCATTATCATGTGAAGCGTCGGCAGTCATGATTTTCAACAGTTGAAAATTTTAATAGAACCCGAAACTTTCCTACTACATTACTACTATCATCACCACCACAAGGCAAACTGTTCACTATACGACAGACTTCTTACATATCCAGCAAGAGAAATATCTTGATACGTCATCTGCTGATGACTTGCTATATATATATATATATATATATATATATATATAAATATATATATATATATTTATATATTCACACGCATACCACATAGTTACTAAATGTAGCCTGTGTATAGGGAAGTTAAGACATTTCTCAGAACGCAGAGAATGAAAGAGTCGCCTCAGTATATATATATATATATGTATTTATAAAAGGAGGGAAACAAGTGAAATGCTAATAATATAACTATTAGGCATTCATTCCATGATGGAATCCAAAAAGTATGATACAATTTTACAAATATATTCTTTGCTCGAACAAAAAAAAAAAATACACAAGACGAACTAATCCTACACACACACAAAATGACGTTGAACAAAAGATTTAATAATTAAAATAACGTAATCTACACATTGTAATAAATTAGTCACATTTTACAGGAAAGTTTTCTCATCGGGATTTTACATTTGAAACATGTTCGGCAACAGTTTTAGGTCTGATACGAAAACCTTAAAATAAAGTAGATGCATTTTATCTCAGTAAAAAAAAAAATATCTAGTTGAATGAAAGAATTTTGTCAAATGTTAATAAATTTGAGAAAAATCTGAAAAAATTTATTGAAAATGTAAAAAAAATTTCCATTTAACAACCTGCACTTTAAGCGCGAAGTTTATATACATACATGTGTATGATTATATATATATATATAATATAATATATATACATATATATAAAATAATAGACAGTTTCTATGGATACAGTCATTGATAAATGAATGCATATTTTTGAAATGTAGACAAATTTCAGTAATCGAAGAGATGTTATCTCGAGAGAAAAGGACATTTTTGGGGAGGATTTATGACGGTTGTGGCGGATTTTAAAATAGACATTTTTTTTTTCTCCCACACATATTTCTATAGAGACGGAGATATTTGCTAGACATTTAAATGCTAGACAGTCATATTCCCACTAGGTCTTCAACTGTAAAATAAGTGAAACCCAGCAAATTATGTATGTATATATATTATATATATATATACATACATATATATAAAATGAAAATAATCCTATTAAATTTCTGCGGTTATAGAGATAGGAATTTAAATTCTTAGGATATCTAAAATGCGCATATCTATATATAAAATACAGATTTCAATCTGCTTACAATAGGCATTTTATTTTCATGTTAAAGCATATTCTGTGGCCTTTTTTAAACGCTTATAATCACATCTTTCATCACGCAACCGATTTCATGCGACTATATAACCAGACACACACACACATGTGACTAATATATATATAACCCACACACCCTATGCATACAACTAAGTGCTTATACGAGCCATTGAGAGAGAGAGAGAGAGAGATAGAGAGAGCCACTTCGTGGTCATTCTAACGGCTAGAAATAGCAGTCAAACCGCCCTCAAATCATAGGCAAACATCTCGAAAAAGAATACATCGGGCAATGTACTCTTACATGTATCTAGAAAGACAGGATGGTCATAGCTGGAATGTCTTTGATCATAAAGCCTGTCCAAACAGGGTTGACATGGGCTAAACAACTCTCAAGTGCTACTCAGCCGGCTTTTATTACTGTCTATATAAGACATACAAGAAACAAGATCAAACCCGTCTCCATTATTATTTCTTTTTGCTTTTTCCATTTTTAAGCCATTAGTAATACAAAATCTCTTATTCCATCTAAGTTAAAAAAAAAATGAAAAACTGCCACGGGAAGCCAGAATATAATATATATATATATTTCTATGTATATATAGCCTCAGTAATGGTGAGATTTTGAAAAGGAAGATGCGAGAACACATATGGTCGTGAAATGTATGGAAATGGAGGAATAGAAAGAGACATATATATGTATATATATATATGGATGCGAAGGATTTTATGTAAGTCTGTCGTTTATTGAACGAGGAATTTCATTTAAACAAATTGTTCCCATCCATTTTTTAAAAAGTGACATCTTGTTATTCAAGAAAAAAAAAATTTTCTAATAATAGATCAAATATCTCTTGTTTTAAAATAGACATGTTCATTTGTGTGACTATATATATATATATATATATATATATATAGCAAGCTATATGAGAATTTTATATCTGAGTATATAAAATAAAATATGCCAGTAAACTTGGAATATGTATAAATATCGAATTGATATATATATATATAGCAAGCTATATGAGAATTTTATATCTGAGTATATAAAATAAAATATGCCAGTAAACTTGGAATATGTATAAATATCGAATTGATATATATATATATATATATATATATATATATATATATATATAAGTATTAGGGATAAAAACCCCAAATTACAGGTAAAAACTCAATTAAAATCAATTTATTAAAAATTAAAATTAAATTAATATTGGATTTTCATCGATGAGTTCATGAACCTTGGTTATTTTCTCTAATACTATATACACAGCAAGCTATATGAGAATTTTATATCTGAGTATTTGAAATAAAATATGACAGTAAACTTGGAATATGTATAAATATCGAACTGATATATATATGGTGCACCAGCATGACCGCAGCCACTTGGCTGAAACACATAAATAAATAAATAAATATATATATATATATATATATACATACACACACAACATACATATTGTCATACAGGTTATATTTTTGGAAATATATATATCGTATACATATATATATTATGCATATATATATAATATAGGTATTTTACTGATATCAAAAATGAAGATTGATAATATCTGACACATTATATACATTTTTACAATTACCTCACAATATAAAAAAGGAAAAAATTGCTCCGGTAGGTATACATAAATTCAGTCTGTCATTTTAAATAGCTGCTACTGTACATATACGACATTCTACACACACACACACATATATATATATATATATATATATATATATATGTGTGTGTGCGTTTAAATAACTTAGCGTGTATAAGATGCCAAAATATTGAACACCATTTATTAATCACAAGTCCATTTACAATATGTATTTATCTTACAAAACATCCGACACATACAATATTATATATATATAAATGTATAACAAGCAATAAGACATGGTTCGATCTCAGTTCATGGAACTCGATGGCCTTTTTTGTCACAGATTGGGTCTAATATTTCTTACATCTTATAAAGACCATGATATTATATATATATATATACACACACATAATTAGCAATTTAGATATTAATAATACAGACAGATACAGGTATATATATATATATATAAGGTCTTGATGGGTTGAGAGAGAAGACATTGTTGAAATATGGAATCTCCCCGCCTCACTTTTTTATTGAAATAGGATTAAAGATATATTTATATACAGATATTATCCTTTATATATATCTATGAAAGATTAAGTTTTGGTATGATGAATTCGTCTGAATGAAAAATTATTATATATTTTTTTCTTTCATCCATCAAAACGGTAACAAGAGAAAGAAGGGGGGGGGGACAAGCAACAAGATGTCAGCAGACGATAACGAATATATATATATATATATATATATATTAATGTGTGTGTGTGTGTGTGTCAATTTGTATAAGAAATAATGGTTATTAGGCTTAAGAAATGATTGAAAAGAAGAGAATAAACAAGTGTCAACTTACCATAGTGTTAATTATCAATGAAAAAAAAAAGGGGTATTTTGTAATAATAATAATAAGCCGGGTGTGAGGTGAGCAGTGGCTGGCTTCTTTTACTGTTGTAATGTAATATAAGAGTTAAGACAGCCGCCGTCCCTTAAACTGAACTGGTTAGAGAGAGTGAGAGTGTGCGAGAGAGATAGAGTGATAGATAGACTGGGAAGTGAGAGCGAGATACTAAAACTACAGAGAGAGTATGTGTGTGAGTAATGAAAGGAGGAGTAATGGTAAAATAGAGAGGGGTACTGATGAAAGCTATAGTGTGATAGAGAGTGTGTGTGAGGATAAATCGGAGAGAGTGAGAGTGTGCGAGAGAGACAGAGTGATAGATAGACTGGGAAGTGAGAGCGAGATACTAAAACCACAGAGAGAGTATGTGTATGAGTAATGAAAAGAGGAGTAACGGTGAAATAGAGAGGGGTACTGACGAAAGCTATAGTGCGATAGAGAGTGTGTGAGGATAAATCAGAGAGAGTGAGAGAGAGAGTGTGTGTTACAGAGATAGTCGCAAAGGAGGAATGGTAACAGTTATAGTCTAACAGAAAGGGTGTGAATGTAATGCAGGAGGGAGATGAATAAAATAGAAGCAGAAAAGGAGGGGGAATAGAAATAGTAAGGGGAGGAAGTAAGAGTAAGTACTAGAGGGATAAAGGGAGTAGTAAAGAGGGATAGAGATAGATAGGTAAAAGGTTGTAAAGGGAGGGAAAAATGGGTGTGCAAACTTTA